>NC_056729.1:720056368-720356368 GCF_019279795.1 Protopterus annectens
CACACACACACACACACACACACACACACACACACACACACAATACAATGGATACCAAACAGCACACCACCTATACCCTACCATGTATAGGCAATGTACTGTGTGCTTCTGACATAGTCAGCTCTCAAGCACCATCCTCACAACAGCCTCAGACACAAAGTAAGTCAGTCTCCTTAACAAAATTAATGAATGGAGTGGAATGTTCTGATAGCATATCTATGGTATTGATTCAAGCGTGGAAAGGAATAGGGTGACTTACTGGGATAGCAGCAGAAAACTGACAGCTCTGTGGGACAGCAGGAAATGTATTCCCAGTACTGGCCTACCCACACCATGCAGTAACACCCTTGTTGACAAATACCACTGCAGTATATGTGGTGAGCGCAATAGCTGGGGGGGGGTCATAGGTCACATGCATGGATGTCAAAGTGAGGGTCCCATACCCAACCCCAGCCTCACTCAGCTGATCACCTGTAGAAAACCATACAGAAATGCCTGGCAAAGGCCCCCACATAGCAACATCCATGAAATCCCAGCCCACAGACTTTTACACAGTGATATCACAGCATGTCTGGCAGTGGTAGTATGGCTTTGAAAGGTAAGAAGTCTGAAACTGCAAATGTCTTTGCCAGAACAATCTGACCTGTGGTTGATACTGTTATGCCTGTAGTCTGAAAGATAGGGCACACCACTATGCTCAATGAGACCGAAATGTTAAGCCAATATCAGCACACTCTCTTCAAGGGGTTGGGAGGGTGGTCTAATGGTTAAGGTGTTTGCCTTACAAACACAAGGTGCAGGGTTTGAGTCTCACAAGGGATAATTGGCTAAGCTTAAAATGTCTCGCAAGGGCAGTTAGCTTAGTACTAATCTATGAATCTATGAAAATGTGTATTGTGTACAGATGTGTAACCCCCTATAGTCTCATAGAAATGCAGTAACATGTCCCTAGCCTTATACAGCATCCAGCCATCAACTAGAGTGATGGCTCAACACAAACAGAAAGAAAACATCAGTAGCACCCACAGTCAACTTATTGGTGCCATCCCAGGGTTGTCCACTGCTGGCAGCCTGGGAACATATCAGAATGCACTGCCTTGCTACAGATGGCCTGCATCTGTCACACCTGGCCTACAGGCCTGTGGTAAATGTCCATGTCTCACTCACAGTACCCTGTTAGGGAGTGTCATGGAGTCCATAACAGCAATGTAACACAGTCTAAAAAAGGCAAAGAAAGGCCATGCTGATAACTGCTAGGAGAAAACCTGCCAGTGCCAGAGAGCCATAAATCTGGCCAAAGCCATGAATAATGGGGTGAAAAAGGTCCAATGAGAAGGACACCTTTGAAATACTACTTCAATAATGTAATAAATTTGAAGGAATGATTGTAGTAGCATGGAATATCTGCGGGGTACGAAGTTAGAAACTGCAATGTCAAATGTCAGTAATATCTGACTGAAACCCTGACTGACTTGCAAAACATTTTTCCTTGAAAATCACACTTGTTTGCGTAACCAACAAGATATATGAGTCATGAGTGTGGACATCCTGTGATGCTCTGTACCGTCGACAGGCAGGGCTAGGACTCTAAACCTGGAAATGCACTCATTGCAGGCAGTCCTAACTCTGGAAGATGGTGACATGTCTGCACCCACAGAACCCTGGCCCACAGCCATGAGGAGTAACACATCTTTCCCTGATCACTCATCCTATGCAACATCCTGACTCCAAAATGTGGCCAGCCAAGCAAAATTAGGTGGGCCATACATATATGTCAGACAAACATGCACTTCCAGGCTGGGCAAACAGTCTGACACACACAAGATCCTCCAAGTGCAGTCAACCTTTGAGCAGACCCCTATGCAAAGCACTGGTAGCTATAGGCAAACATATATGACCTAGGACACCCCCTCCATATCTTATCCTCTACAAATCTATCTGGAGTCTGCCTGTCACCCTGATCCTGTCTGGTTTATATTACCCAACTATAGACTGGGAATCAGACCAGGCCAGAACAGAAATCCCACCATTGTAATATGTCACCAAAGTGCTGGACTGTTTCCACAGCTCCGCCAGTCAATTGCTTGTAGGCACACATCCCAACAGGATGGATTGTGCAAGAATGCATAGCATCTGGTCCATAATTTTGGTGTGTGCATCATCCACCCTGTATTCCCTGGTAAATCACTGTAATGATCTGAGAATATATGTCATGAGGTACTGAAACAATACATGACAGTGTCAAACATCATACATGTCAGATGTTGCTAAAACAAGCCCTGTACCCTAGCAACCTATACATTACTGAGAGAAACAGTCACAATCACTGTATGGCACATTGCCCCCCCCCCACCATTTTAATAGGCTGAATGATATCCTGCACCAACAAGGCAAGATGTATGGCTGTAGCACAAAACAAACTGATCTGGAGTACAACAATCCCTGGAATGGAGTCTCACATGTACTATAGAAGGTAACACTGGGTATGCTCATCCACTTAGAGAAATGTCAATAGGATCACACTTAGAGAAATATCAGTAGGATCTAAGAATGAATAGGCCTTCCCCACCTAGTGCACTTCCCATTGCCCTACATTAGCAGTCCTGAAGATGTCTATCACCATAGAAGTACTCTTCATCAGGCCTCACCCATATACGCTCTGTGGCATGTGTGATAACTGTGTAACTCTATAGTGCAACTAACTAGTTAGGTAGGAGTTCTAATCTCAGTCATGGCAAATGTAAAATTAAGTGTGTGTGTCTGCTTACAAGTTAAAGCTTTTGGGTCCATTCAAACCCAGTACACTTCCCCTTTCCATACTTTAGCAGTTCTGCAGATATCAGTCACCATAGAAGTCCCTTTCATCAGGCCTCAGCCCCATAAACTCTGTGGTGCATGCAATAACTGTATAACAGTATAGTACAAATAAATAGGTAGGAGTTCTGATCTCAGTCCTGGCAAATGTCAAGGTGTGTGTGTGTGTGTGTGTGTGTGTGTGTGTGTGTGTGTGTGTGTGTGTGTGTGTGTGTGTGTGTGTGTGTGTGTGTGTGTGTGTGTGTGTGCGTGTGTGTGTGTTTACAAGTTAAAGCTTTTGGGTCCATTCAAACACAGTATACTTCACCTTTCCCACTTTAGCAGGCCTGCAGATATCACTCACCTTAGAAGTCTATGTTGTCAAGCCTTAGCCTGATAAGCTCTGGGGTGCATGCAATAACTGCATAACATTATTGTACAAATAACTAGTTGCATAGGGGTTGTACTCTCACATATGGCAGGTAGGTGTGTGTGTGTGTGTGTGTGTGTGTGTGTGTGTGTGTGTGTGTGTGTGTGTGTGTGTGTGTATATCTCTCTCTCTCTCTATACACACATATATATATATATATATATATATATATATATATATATATATATATATATATATATATATATATACATATATATATATATATTGTTTGTAGGACAATGTATTTTGATAAATTTAACACCCATTGCTCTACTGTATTAGTCCTGCTGATGTAATTCCCCTTATAGGTTCATAAGTGTGCAGTAGAATAATGGCCCAGGAGCCTTTACAAGCCTAGCCTATAGAAGAGCCCTGCCATTGTGGCACCCAATGTTACTTCCCAGTGCCTCTGTCAAGTAGAGCCACTCCAGTGATCCTGGGGGTGAACTGTCTATTACCTATCTACTCATCAACATTTCCCTGATACAGGGTCAGCTAAGTGCTCTGCATGACATGTATGGGAAGTGTATCCCAGGGCATGTGCAGTCACTTGATGAGGGACCTGTCCCACCAGAATGTTGTTGCAATTATGGTAAAGAGGGAGAAGTCTCTCCAGTGTGTGTGTGTGTGTGTATGTGGATGGATTGGGATGTCTTTATATGTAACATGTCTAAAATAGCTGGGTCAGACATGGCTTTGTAAGTCAAGCACATATAGCCTCTAACTAGGTGATATGACACAGAGAATAGCTGGAGTCTTCTGAGTGTCTGTGTAGGATGTGTGTTTAATGCCTAGAAACCTCTTTGTGAGGTGCTTCTGTGGCCTCTCCAGCTGTTGCAGGTGTCTACTGAGGTACATTGCAAATGGGCCAGAGTACCTGATGAGGGGTCTAATGAGGGAAGAGTAGACAGAGATCATTACCTCTGTCTTCCTGAATGCAAAAGCCTTGGTAATGCAATGTGCCACTTAGAAGGACTTCCTAACCACAGTGGCAATGTGGTGGCTGAAGGAAAAGTTGCTGTCAACCTGTGTCCCCAGATTTCTTATAATGCCTACAGTGTTCATTGGGCTCCCATTGATGTGGTACTTACTGTGAACTGAGTGTTTTACCAAAGGGGATGATGATACATTTCATGGTGTTAAGCTTCTGATCATAGGTTCTACACCATGCATTGGTCTAAGTGAGGTCTTTCTGTAGGATTTCTGCATCACATGTGGAGTTAATGGGAGATCCCAGCTTGCAGTCTTCTGTGAACTTGGTCAGCCAGAGTTCCTCTATGTTGGGCTGGACTCCTGAGAAGTAGATGCTGGATAGGAGACTACCCAGTAATGATCCTTGTGGGACTCCAATTGTGACTGCTTGCCAGTCTGACTTGGATTTTGCCACTGTCACACTGTGTGTTCTGTGAACCAATTTGCAACCCACCCAATGATATAGGGGTTGATGCCTAGTCTGGTGGGTTTAGCAATAATTCCTGACTGATGAATGGTATCAAAAGCTTTGCACAGATCAGGGTAGGCTGTATGCAGTGGTTACTGTCATATGTTTTTTCAATGTATGTCAGGACTGTCATAGTGGATGTTGTGTCAAACTATGTGTTCCACATTGTGTGGTGTAGGTGTTGACCTTATCCTCTTGACCAGCTAGTGCAGTCTTCGCTGGAGAGTGCATATTTCCACATTTAGTGATACAGGGGTAACTCTCACAGGTCTGACTGTTTGGAGTTTAGAGAAGAAGGTTGTCTGTGTACATGAGGCAGTTGCAACAGTGCCTCAGAATGTACAAGTACATCAGGTTAATGGGTGAAAGCACAGAGAACTGCACTTCAATCATGGCAGGAGGGGTGGTCATAACTACTAAGTACTGGGGCTAATTCTGTGAAGAATGAGTACTGCTGATGGCTCCCAGGTGTGCTACACTTATTGATACAATAACCTGTGGAAGTGCAAAGCTATTATGCTATTTGAAGTGCAAGACAGAAATAACTAGCAAGATGTAAGGGAAAAACTGAAGGCAGACTTTCTGCCACCTGTAATACTTTACCTCAGCTGTGCAGTTATCAGCACCTTTGTCCAATTGTTAGTCCAGTAAGCTCTGTAGCACATGCAGTAACTGTATAACACTATAGTACAAACACTATAGCACAAATAACTAGACAGGCAGGGATTCTAATCTCAATACTGGCAAGTGTGTGTGTGTTTGTGTGAGAATAATATACTGTGTGGGTTATGCCATTTTGAGTTGTGTACCACCCATTACACTTCCTCTCACCCTAATTTAGTAGTCCTGTTGATATCATTCACCTGAGAAGTACCTTTGGACTAGGTGAAATTCTATAAGCTCTGTGGTATGTCTGATAACTGTGTAACACTATAGCAGAAATAACTAAATAGGCAGGAGTTATAATCCTAGTACAAGCAACTGTCTGGGTGTGTGTCTTTGTGTAAGACTCATATACTGTGTGGGTTATACCATTTTGAGTTGTGTATCACCCTTTACACCTCCCCTCACCCTAATTTAAAAGTCCTGTTGATGTCATTCACCTTAGAATTACCTTTGGAGTAGGTGAAATTGTATAAGCTCCATAGTGCATCTGATAACTGCATAACACTATAATAGAAATAACTGGATAGGCAGGAATTCTAATCCCAGTATTGGCAAGTGTTTGTATGAGAATCATATGCTGTTTGGGTTATACCATTTTGAGTTGTGTATCACCCTTTACACCTCCCCTCACCCTAATTTAGTAGTCCTGTTGATGTCATTCACCTTAGAAGTACTTTTGGAGTAGCGTCTGATAACTGTCTAAAACTGTAGTAGACACAGATAGATAGGTAGGAGTCCTAATCTCAATACTGGTGTGTGTGTGTGTGTGTGTGTGTGTGTGTGTGTGTATGTGTGTGTGTGTATATATACCATATCCATTGGGGGGTGTTTTTCAAAATTTCCGCACCCAGTACACATCCAAATGTCCACTGCACAGAGCTCACTGTTGTCAACCACTGTAGTGGTAGCTGTGGATACTCTGCAGCCCTATAAGCTGTGTGCCATGTGAAATAACTATGTAACAGTATGGACACAAAAGCAAGATAGGCGGGTCTTCTAATCCTGTGATATCATTCCCCACTCAGGAATCATAGACAAGCACAGCCATATAGGCTTCAACCCCAATGTCTCTTGGTGGGTTGCAAACTGGCTCATGCATGGGACCCACAATGTGAAGGTAGCAAACTCCATGTCAGACTGCACAGTCATGAGTGGAGTACCACAGGGTATGGTCATAGGTCCCCTCATGCTTGTCATGTATGCCTCTGACATCCAAAACAACACAAAGGGACCCTGGCTGACAATGTTCACAGACAATTGCAAGGTGGGTGCTATGTGTACATCCCCATATCATGTTGACATCCTGCATAAAGGCCCCACTGAGACATCCAACTGTTGTCAGAACACTGAACTTAGGCTGAATGATAAGAAATGTATCGCAGTCCCATGTGGAATCAATGTGTTTACCATGAATTAACACATTGCTGGTAATCCAATGGACACAGAAATCCTTATAATAGGCCTGAGAACACAGGCTGACAGTGACCTCTCTTATGGCCACCACATTGCTACTGTGGACATAAATAACGTCTATGTGGCACATCTCATAAGTATGGGTGTGTCATCCAGTAGGGAAGAGGTCAATGTCTCCCTCTATTCTCTCCTCACGAGGCCAACCAGCAGGTACAATGCCCATTTGCCATGTAGCTCACTAGACACCTGCAATAACTATGGAGGCTGCAAGTGTACCTCACAAGTAGGACCCTAGCCTGCAAACAACTGTCCTATATGGACAGAGTGCAATACCACCAAGTAATCTTGGCCATATCTTGGCTACTTACAGGCAATCCATGCTTGACTGACAATGCCATATATGGCTTGCTGTGTTAGGAATGCCATATCTAGTGAAACTCTGATCTGTATGCACCACATGCCATGGATACCTCAACTTCATTACCACAATCAACAGAACATGCTGGGGACAGGTACATAACCAAGTGAGTGGACATGTAATGCAATATATGTTGCATACATGTCAGAGCACCTCACTGGCCCTCTTCAAGAAAAATCTGGTTGAGTGGATGGGGAATTTAACTGTCACTGTGGCTATCACTCAAGTGGCAATGGCCGATAGATGCACTGGGAAAAAAATGTCAGGTCACATAATGCCAGGCTACTCCCATGGGCTAGGCTTGTTATGGCTCCATGCCCATTAGCCTGGTACACAACTATGAACACATGACCCTATGAATCTCAGTCCTGGCAAGTGTGTGTGTGTGTGTGTGTGTGTGTGTGTGTGTGTGTGTGTGTGTGTGTGTGTGTGTGTGTGTGTATGTGTGTGTGTGTGTGTAAGGCCAGTATCCTGAGTGTGTGCATCTGAGTGAGGAATATATCCATTGGGTGACCAAGTATTACAATTGTAGGCCATTTTAAACCCAGCACACGTTCTACATTCCACTGTACAAGGGCCACTTTTTGCATCAACCATAGAGGTATCTGTAGATACTCTGCAGATGTATAAGCCCTGTGCTGTGAGCAACAGCTATGTAACAGTATGAAATGAGCAGCTAGAGAGGCAGGGCTCTTAATCACAATAATGGCATATTTGTGTGTGTGCATTGGTGTGTATAGCAGTGTTTGGGAGTAGGTACACTTGTGCATGACATTAGTATGAGACCTGTCACACCCACTACACCACCCATTGCCATACCTTACAAGGGCATATGATGTTACTCACTATACATGTACTTTGGAAACTCAACATGCTATGAACTCTGTGCCACCTGTGATAACTGCATAATACTGTACTACTAACTAGATGAGTAGGGATTTTTAACCCAACACTGGCAATTGTGATAGTGTGTGTGTGTGTGTGTGTGTGTGTGTGTGTGTGTGTGTGTGTGTGTGTGTGAGCAGTATTCTCTGTGTGTTGAGTCAACACAATGCCCTCTGGGTGTGTGGGATTTACAAATCTGAGGTGTATTCACCCACTATACTTACCATTGTCCACTGTACATGAGCTGCTGATGTCAGCCACCATACACTTACCTGTATACACCCTTCAGCCATATAAGCTACATGGCGCATGCAAAAGCTGTTTTACAGACCTGTTAATTGTGTACAGCTGTACCCTGGATATGACACACTCAATGTGTTACCACACTGCCATACCCCTAGTAGATAATGTCTGCAGGTTCACATCCTGCTGGCACACAGACACATAGAAGACAAACAGAATACATTATGGAGACCACATTCTGTCAGCATTAATAACAACAATAATCCATCATGGCTTGATAGCTACACACTCTTGAGGTGTAACCATTAAACATGCTGGCTGACAATACTTTAGACAGCATTACATTGCTAAACTGTAGTAAATTCAGCCTGTGCATCAGACCTATATTAGCATGTCCCTGCATCGATGGTATGGATGACAGGGATGTGGCACAGGTATCATCATATGCACAGGGTGTGGTGTGGTTTTGCCAGAGGCCTAGGCCATGCCATTTGATTGACATCATGTGTGTGTGTTTGGGGATTGTTCATTAAATGGGCCATGCAGAGGTGATGTGTGTAAGTCTGGAGGTGACCTGGCTGTGATGGTGAAGTGTGTGTGTATGGATGCACACAGTCACATCATGTGGCTGCTCTACACAGGGGTATGTTGGACAGCTGTGGACCGTACATGGCAGGGTGCGCAGTTCACCATCTCCAGCCAAGGACATGGGAACTGGGCCTGCCAGGGGACCCACAGGCATGACCAGGCACAAGGCCAGATGCAGTACTACTCCCCGATGGTGACTGCTGTCTGCTGGATTCATGTCCCTGTTGAGACCGGCCAGGAACACGTGCCCATGGCCTGCTGCATTGCGGGATGGACAGCAACCCCCCTGCAGTCACACTGGTGGAACTGCCACTAGTGTAGTGAGAAGCTGCACAGCCACATGGAACCTCAGCTGCTCGTGCTTCTGTCTTACATCCACATGACCGACGGACAACTCCCACCACATGCTCTCTCACAGACATTCCACATTCAAGGATTGACATTCCATGGTTAAGATTTCCCACCAACTCACCCAACCATCTATCTATGACCTCATCTTAATAGCGGTAAGGTTGTCATTCATAGCAGGAAGAGTGGCATTCATGACCCTGAAAAGCTGTCTTGTGTTATGTTCACTACGTGCCTGTGCCTCCATGATAGTCTGGAACGTGGGTCTGGTGACACTTGCTGTGGCACTTGTGACAGGGGCCTGACGGGCAGCAGTCCCCTTTGAGTACCCCTGCCCATCTGCCTGTGTGGGACCTCCCCTGTTATCTGGCTATGGCTGGTGTCTACAAACAGACTTGCCATAGTCACACTTGCCTGTCCCATGCCACCACCTGCCAACTGTTCATCATCTATGGCCACTGGTGATGGGGTATGTGTGGGCATTGTGCATGTGCGCTGGGATGGGGTGGACAACAGTGGGATGCCAACCAATGGTACTGATTCAGCCCCTGACAATCCTGCCTGTGTCTCACTATGGCTATCATCATTGTAAGATTCTGCGGAGACACTGACATCAGTTCACAAATGGGAGGGACCCCCATTGCCACCTGTGAGGTAAAGACAATAAAAGTAAATTGATACCTGTACATTATGGTTGGCTGCCATGCACACAGACATGCACACAGACACTTACAGGTGAGGTGGCACAAAGCTATTACACAGACCTCACATTAACCAAAAGGTGACATGCATGACACACAGCCCTCATCATCATCATGCATTGCAGCCATTCTCAATCCTTGTTACTAACAATATACATCTCTGGGATGCATGATGTAGGTGACGTCTTAGTAGGTGATGTCCATTCCCCTAGCATACACTGTACCCATGTACACAGTATTGCTGTTCACCTGTATAGCACAGTGGCAACTACCATAGATATACCTTGCAACTGTACAAATAATTGAAGAATGTGTAGATGTCTGGCACATATGTTTGCTCTGTTCCTCACAACTCCTATGTGTTTGTCTGACACATTACTAGGATCTTATGAGAAATGATGTCACTAATTAATGACATACATTTGATTTACAGACCTCATCACCAGCAATGAATGTATAGTCAAACAAATCCTGTTACACCAACAACCTTCTAAGCTTAACATTGATATGATAAGTGTACAAACCCCTGTTAACATGGCAGGCTCTTGTATCATATAAAATGAGACCACAATACTGCAGTCAAAAACATTACCCACCTTAACTGTGACATATGATCTGTGCAATCCAATCGAGAAACAAACAAATGTGTTAGTTGTGAAATATACTAAGTGAGATGTGTATGATACAGTGGCTGCATAGGTGTGGACACCCTTAAACCAATCCTTTTTTAAAACACCTGTTAAGTGAACTACAGCAGTCCCTCTTCCTGGGAAGGGGAGTATAAGCATGGCATATCTTGACTTGGCATTATATCGACAGTCTCCCCTGCAAAGGACACCAACTCTGTCAGCTGGCAAGGGAAGCTCATGTGCACAGATGTTGGAGGTCACACTGGGGGTTTACTATTGGTGTTAAGTCTGCTCTTTGTCTGGCCCACTGCATACTCTTGATTGTATTCAGGTGGAGCCATTCTTAGGTAGCTTTGGATGTATGCTTCAGGTCATTGTCGTGTTGGAAGCTCAAACCCCTTTCCATCCTCAGCCATCTTGCAGAAGCTTGACGGCTTTGGCCCACACATGAGTGTTATTTGAACTGCTCATAATTCCCCCTGCCATGCCTACAGGCCTAGTTCCAGCTAATGAACATCAACCCCAAAGCAGGTTCAATATATGGATGGTGGTCTTCAGATGATATGAGGTGTTGCTTGTGTACCACATGTAGCTTTAGGGATAGTGGGTGTAAGTTTGATCCTTGGTCTCATTACACCATTACACATTTCAACACATGCCTTTGAGAGACCTGGTGTTATGTTTTGCTACTTGTAACACAGTCCTGCATGGTGTTTGGTGTGGGTAAATGCTTTTATCTACTGACCCTACTGCATAGGCCAGACTTATGCAGACTCCAGGCGAGGGATGCCACATGTACTAAACAACCATTAAGTGCCAAAGAGTCCGACAAGTCACTCAATGTTTCTGCATGTCGCCTGGCAGCCTCCCTGACCAGTACTCAAAATGTCCTTCCATCTGTTTTGGAAGGACATCTGGTTCTTTTCAACAGCACTGTTGTCCCATATTTAATCTATCTTTTGATGACTGTCTCCACTGTGTTCCATGGTATATGCAATGCTGTGTTCATGTTGTTGTACCCAACTCCTAACTGATAACTTTCAAATGTGAGATCCCTATGATGCTTTGTAAGATGTGTGTAAGCCATGGCTGCTTCTGGTACAGGCAACTGGGCAAATGTGTAACAATGAATAACGGTCCACTGTAGGAGTGGTGTATTCATGACATTTGCCCAGATTTATTTTGGTCTTGTTAGCAAAACAATGCAACTGTGAAGTGTAATTTTAAATGAGTGCTGTGATCCACTTGTAAGCAATTAATCAATTAACTCTTCATGATATAGAGTGGATTTTTGCTGGGCTGACTGTTTTTGTTCTTGCTCTATATCGAAGAAGTATGGATATTTTCCAAACAAAAAGCACTTAATTTTATTTTGTTTTGGTATCAAAGTGAATAAGAATGGCTTTTTATATTTATTTAAAAGAGAACCAAGGAGAGAAAGTACTGCCACTTCTTTATTACGATTCCTCACACCAAATAAAACGTTATGAACACCTTCAGTTACAATTGTGTTTTCATCCCAACAAGCATGGACTTCATCAGATAAAAACCATTTCATCTCATTTGTCTTTTATACAACTTCTTAAACTAAAAGCCAATAAAAACCTTTCATTTCAAATTAAATAAACAAATCAAGTTCCACCAAGTTCATTAATTATTAATGATAAAACAATTCATTTTCAATTTTTGTTTAAAATCAACAACTTATTAAATCATTCATTCATTTTAATGTCTTATAATTATATAAATGTATTTAAAAATGTTATTAAAATATATAATATATATACTTTAAAAATTCATTACATTTCACAGTGATGCATTCAAAACAATGAAATAAAAGTATCACAAAATTTCATAACAACAGTACCACCTTCTGTTTTTGTTTAATATTACACTTGTATTTTTCCTTTTACATTCTAGCTGTTCTTAATTTTAATAGGGGTTTTGACATTAGAGGAAAAAGTGGTGTGCACAGGCTTAATGGATTTAGTGTTAAAGAATAACTTTTTGGCATACAATGGAGAATTTTTTCAACAAATACAAGGAGTTGCCATGGGTGCGGCCTGTGCACCCACTTTTGCAAACCTGGTTTTAGCAAATTGGGAAGAAAAGCATATTTTTAACTCCAATTTTGTGAGGTATTGGAAGTTATACAAAAGGTTCCTAGATGATATAATAATTTTTTTGGACTGGGGGCCATGACAAATTGGAGGAATTTATTGAATATATAGGGGGGACAACTAATTTCCTTAGATTTACATCTATGAATTCAGAAAAAAACATCCAATATCTGCATATAGAGATTCTTAAAGCAAATAATACATTGGAAACTAGTTTATAGGAAACCTACTTATGTAAACTCTTTTTTACATTTCAATAGTGCTCATCCAATATATTGTAAGAGAAATTTAGTGAAAGGACAGTTTGTCAGAGGGTCAAGAATGACCAGTAACAATGAAGAATTTACAAAAGAATGTGACCTATTAGAAAGAATGTTTTTAGAAAGGGAATATCCCAGGGAGTTCATTAGAAACTTAAGAATGGAAGTGGAAAGAGGGAGAATAGACAAATTTAGGCCCATCCTAGGAGAAAAAGAAGGAACAAATATTAGTAATGAGAAGAGGGTAGAATCTGGGGAGGATTTTCAGCAAGCCCTCATATTAGAATACAATGCATTAAATAAAAATATTAAGGCAATATTTCAAAAGGAATGGGAGAAATTTGGCTCCCTCACAGATTTGGATGGGCTCCCTCAAAGGATACCTAAGGTTGTCTTTAAGAATTCCATTAGTATAAAAGGAATATTAGAGACAAAAAATAATTTGTATAGAAAAGGAGAAAGGGACAGTAGAGAAAAAATAGGGACATTTAGGTGTGGGAAATGTAGACAATGTGAATTCATAATGAATACAGAAAAAATTTATTTGGAGAGCAGGGGATGTTGGTTAACTAGTAAGGGATATTTTAATTGTGACTGCAAAGGCCTGGTATATTTTGCCATTTGCGAAAGATGTCTTTCCTTTTATGTGGGCAAGACAGAGAGAACTGTTAAGAAAAGAATATATGAACACGTTTACGACATAAAAAAGGGGAAAGAGACTAATGCATTGTTTAGACACTCTAAGATATGTGAGGGATACAAATTTTGTTTCTTTGTCCTGGAACAAGTTAAATGTGACATTAGAGGAGGCCCCTGGGAGGAAACAGTAGGTTACAAGGAATTGTGGTGGCAGTTAACCTTAGAAGCAAACAAAGCCCCTGGACTGAATGAATATATATCCATTTTACCCCTATTAAAATTAAGAGCAGCTAGAATGTAAAAGGAAAAAATACAACAAGTGTAATATTAAACAAAAATAGAAGGTGGCACTGTTGTTGTGAAATTTTGTGATACTTTTATTTCATTGTTTTGAATGCATCATTGTGAAATGTAATGAATTTTTAAAGTGTATATATTATATATTTTTATAACATTTTTAAATAAATTTATATAATTATAAGACATTAAAATGAATGAATGATTTAATAAGTTGTTGATTTTAAACGACAATTGAAAAATGAATTGTTTTATCATTAATAATTAATGAACTTGGTGGAACTTGATTTGTTTATTTAATTTGAAATGAAAGGTTTTTATTGGCTTTTAGTTTAAGAAGTTGTATAAAAGACAAATGAGATGAAATGGTTTTTATCTGATGAAGTCCATGCTTGTTGGGACGAAAACGCAATTGTAACTGAAGGCGTTCATAACGTTTTATTTGGTGTGAGGAATCGTAATAAAGAAGTGGCAGTACTTTCTCTCCTTGGTTCTCTTTTTTGTTGTTATTCAGTCGAGTGGAGAGATTTTGCTTTTTGGATTTTTTAGTCGACGTTGTCAACGCTATGGAGAAGGAGGTACTGGCTAGAAGTACCGGAAGTGAGGATTGTGGCCAGTCTAGAAAGCTTATAGGACAATTAACTGAACTTATTGACTTATTGACGCCATTATGTCAAACTATGGCAAACAAGGATGTGAAGGCATACTCTACAATTGGAAACGGCGATAAGGGGTATAGTTCACAAAAGCATAAGCAGAAAAGGGAGCTCATTGGCGCTGAACACACGACCGGCAACCTAGAAGAACCGAATGGTTACAGTTTCAACCCAGCAGCTACCCCAGGGATTTTTTGTGATGCCAGTCCAGATGAAATTGTGGATTTAAACGAAGGCAGTAAACAGAACAACGGACATTTAAATCCAGGTACTGTCAATAAGTTCAAACATAAGGAGATGAATGACTGGTTAAAAGAACAATATTTTTTTTAAATTAATTGTGACGCCCCTCAAGGGGCTAAGAACTCAGATTCTTACAGTAAAAAATTGGACAACATTTCTAAGCTTATGTATAAATATAAAACTATTGTTATTGAGAACGCTTATTTAAAAGTATGTATAAATCGGAGAATTGTTCCGAAAGGTTTGAGAACATGGAAATATCCAAATAATGTGCAAATTGGTTCCACTTTTCATAATGAATTGATTGATGTATTTAATACATGTGGTTTAGATATTATTAGGTTAATTATTAAGGAAAATAATAGAAACTTAGATAATATACAGAAACAGATTGATGAACTTGATGCATTCTTTAAAGAAGATTTAATTTTTGAAATAGGGGAAGAGAGATATAAATATTTTAAATTAAAGGAAGATATTGATGTAAAATGTAAGAGTTTGGTGGACAGGAAGATGGAGAAATTAAGAAGAGATATACAAGATTATGAAAATCATGTTAGCTATCTGAAACCAACATTCAACAGAAATAATAACTATAACAATTACAAGAAAATGGATAGACAAAATCATAAACCTGGATAGAAACAGGTTTTTGAAGGTTGGACTGAAAATGAATATGAAATGGAGTTTCCCCCTTTAGAAAGGGAAGGAAGAGATTTAGGTCCACAAAAGAGATATAATGAAAATTTGCATATGGGGGAGGGGAAGGGGGAGATACTGAGCCAATATACCCCTGCCCAACAAACTATATTATCCTTCCCCCCCCATAGAGAAATTAGGTAGTAGAAATGTATTGAATGGATTCACTATTTACAATTTTAGTAACATCAAACTGGAAAAGGAACATTTCAGTTTATTAGAGAAGGGTTTCAAATTTATCCCATATGTTAAGGGTAATGTAGTGAAAACACTTTTAGACATAAAACTCTTTCTAAGGAAAATGAATATGGAATTACTATATCATAAGGAAGATAAAAATAAAAATATCATAAAAGGTGAACAAAAGACATTGGTAAAAAAAATCCACCTTTAACCCCCCCCCCCAATTCACACACAATTAAAGAATTTTGAGTGTGTTGTGGAAAATGAAGTTAGAAAGGCTGAAAAGAGAACTGGATATAAAAAGAATTTAGATGTAGATGAAAATAAAAAGCTAGAAGAATTGAAATTTAATCAAGATGTCAGAGTTATGAAACCGGACAAGGGAGGGTGTGTGGTACTAATGGATGTTATTCTATATGAAGGAAAAATGAATGAAATTCTGAGGGATGAAATAAAATATACAGTTGTTTCCAGAAATGAAATTAATTTAGCTTACAGAAAAATATACATGATCTTGGAAGATATGGTGAATGAGAATGTTATAGAGATGAAGATGCTTTCATATTTAAAAGTTCAAAAACCTAAAATACCTGTCATATTCGGAATACTGAAAATTCACAAAGACAGTACGGACCCCCCATTAAGACCAATAGTCTCAGCAGACTGTTCAAAAACCACCCCCTTAGCTAAGTTTGTAGATGTAAAAACAAAATATATATGGGTTAACAAGCAAGCTATATTAAAAGATTCCTGGGACTTGCTTAGGGAATTGGGGCCAGAATTATATTCAGAAGATCTACTATTTGTAACGATAGATATAGTAGATTTATTCGGATCTATTCCTTATATGGCAGGTATAAAAATGTTTGAAGAAGAAATATTTAGGGACCAGGTTTTGACATTAGAGGAAAAAGTGGTGTGCACAAGCTTAATGGATTTAGTGTTAAAGAATAACTTTTTGGCATACAATGGCGAATTTTTTCAACAAATACAAGGAGTTGCCATGGGTGCGGCCTGTGCACCCACTTTTGCAAACCTGGTTTTAGCAAATTGGGAAGAAAAGCATATTTTTAACTCCAATTTTGTGAGGTATTGGAAGTTATACAAAAGGTTCCTAGATGATATAATAATTTTTTGGACTGGGGGCCATGACAAATTGGAGGAATTTATTGAATATATAGGGGGAACAACTAATTTCCTTAGATTTACATCTACGAATTCAGAAAAAAACATCCAATATCTGCATATAGAGATTCTTAAAGCAAATAATACATTGGAAACTAGAGTTTATAGGAAACCTACTTATGTAAACTCTTTTTTACATTTCAATAGTGCTCATCCAATATATTGTAAGAGAAATTTAGTGAAAGGACAGTTTGTCAGAGGGTCAAGAATGACCAGTAACAATGAAGAATTTACAAAAGAATGTGACCTATTAGAAAGAATGTTTTAAGAAAGGGAATATCCCAGGGAGTTCATTAGAAACTTAAGAATGGAAGTGGAAAGAGGGAGAATAAACAAATTTAGGCCCATCCTAGGAGAAAAAGAAGGAACAAATATTAGTAATGAGAAGAGGGTAGAATCTGGGGAGGATTTTCAGCAAGCCCTCATATTAGAATACAATGCATTAAATAAAAATATTAAGGCAATATTTCAAAAGGAATGGGAGAAATTTGGCTCCCTCACAGATTTGGATGGGCTCTCTCAAAGGATACCTAAGGTTGTCTTTAAGAATTCCATTAGTATAAAAGGAATATTAGAGACAAAAAATAATTTGTATAGCAAAGGAGAAAGGGACAGTAGAGAAAAAATAGGGACATTTAGGTGTGGGAAATGTAGACAATGTGAATTCATAATGAATACAGAAAAAATTTATTTGGAGAGCAGGGGACGTTGGTTAACTAGTAAGGGATATTTTAATTGCGACTCCAGAGGCCTGGTATATTTTGCCATTTGTGAAAGATGTCTTTCCTTTTATGTGGGCAAGACAGAGAGAACTCTTAAGAAAAGAATATATGGACACATTTATGACATAAAAAAGGGGAAAGAGACTAATGCATTGTTTTGACACTCTAAGATATGTGAGGGATACAAATTTTGTTTCTTTGTCCTGGATCAAGTTAAATGTGACATTAGAGGAGGCCCCTGGGAGGAAACAGTAGGTTACAAGGAATTGTGGTGGCAGTTAACCTTAGAAGCAAACAAAGCCCCTGGACTGAATGAATATATATCCATTTTACCCCTATTAAAATTAAGAGCAGCTAGAATGTAAAAGGAAAAAATACAACAAGTGTAATATTAAACAAAAATAGAAGGTGGCACTGTTGTTGTGAAATTTTGTGATACTTTTATTTCATTGTTTTGAATGCATCACTGTGAAATGTAATGAATTTTTAAAGTATATATATTATATATTTTTATAACATTTTTAAATAAATTTATATAATTATAAGACATTAAAATGAATGAATGATTTAATAAGTTGTTGATTTTAAACGAAAATTGAAAAATGAATTGTTTTATCATTAATAATTAATGAACTTGGTGGAACTTGATTTGTTTATTTAATCTGAAATGAAAGGTTTTTATTGGCTTTTAGTTTAAGAAGCTGTATAAAAGACATATGAGATGAAATGTTTTTTATCTGATGAAGTCCATGCTTGTTGGGACGAAAATGCAATTGTAACTGAAGGTGTTCATAACGTTTTATTTGTTGTGAGGAATCGTAATAAAGAAGTGACAGTACTTTCTCTCCTTGGTTCTCTTTTTTGTTGTTATTCAGTCGAGTGGAGAGATTTCGCTTTTTGGATTTTTTATATTTATTTCTTCATCGAGCTGAGTGAAGTGTTGGTGCTTGTTCACAGCGTGTTCTTTTCTTCAGTTTTCCGTTTGTCAGTTCGTTTTTTATATTCATGTAGATACTCTATAGATGCAAACCCCAATACTATGAAATATGCTCCCCATCACCATAGATGTCCACTTATGTGCATTACTAAACCACGTCCACAACTACTATCTTTTCTGACATATGCATGTAGATACTCTAAAGATACAAACCCCAATACTACAAAATATGCTGCCCCTCACTACAGATGTGCACTTATGTGCATTATCAAACAACGTTCACAGCTACTATCTTATATAACATACGCATGTAGATTCTCTACAGATACAAACCCCAATACTATGAAATATGCTGCCCATCACCATAGATGTGCACTTATGTGCATTACCAAACCACGTCCATGAATACTATCTTATTTGACATATGCATGTAGATTCTTTACAGGTACAAGTATGTATGTTAAAGTACTCTACTAATATGCACTAGGGCCTTACCTGCACACTCCTCATCCATTGTGTGGGGGCACCCACATCCACAATGCTGGATTCATCAAGATGCATGCCTGGAGTGAGTGTACCAAGGCTGCCTAGGAGATGTTCTATGGCTGTCAGTGAGGCCTGCATAACTGGGCCCCCGCCTGTGGCTGTCGCTTCTCTGGCTATGGCAGCAGCCCTTCACCGGGCATTATGTATGAGGTCGGTAGCTTGATGCCGGACCTGCTCATAGGTTCTTGTGTGCAGGCCGACATCGTTTACCTTGTGGACTAGGTCATTCCCCAGGGCGGTCTGTTCCCAAAGATGTTCCTGACCACAGCCAAACATGACATCATAATGGTTGATGATAACGTCAATTATTGTAGATGTTTCTGCTATGTTGTAGGGTGAATTTCTGGCGTGCTGCATCCTGGCTTGAAGACATGAACAATGAAACACATCATAGCACCTCATACAGTTGTCAAACGTATGGACAAAAACTGCACATCAACAGTGGATATTCATTGTCAGCACTCACAACTACACCATACCCCTGTAATCTATCAGCACAACATTAGCTTGATTGCACAACCTGGCCCCGATGTGTCATATTCCCCCCAGTGATGGACAGTTAATTGCATAAACCTCTATTCCCCATTCATTTCTGTGTAGAGGGATGGCAGTAGCCATCTTCCATATGGATGTAGTGTGGATGTTGCCGGGGCTGTGTTTCACTATGGTATGTGATGGAACTGTGAGCACTTGCCCAAGTTCATGTAAGATGCAGACAGGGATGTTATCAGGCCCCATGGAGACTTACTGTTGTTGCCTTTCAGTAGGCAATCTGTAACCACTCACCAGTGATGAGGGGAGGGGTGTGGTTGATGTGCATATCTCCCTATAGGGATGGGGGGACAGAGGGGGTGATGTTCACACCTGACGTGTCTGATGCAGGTTGCCTATAGCCATGGCATGTGTGTATGAGGTGTGATCTAACGGGTCCCCTACGGAAGATCGACAGCTGACAACACCAACACCCACATCGCTGACTCGAAAACACCGACACACAAAACACCGACAATGGGGAAATGGTAAGTCTCCATAGTTTAGAATGGAAAGATTTCCATTCCTGCACTGTAATGCGATCTAGGAGTTGTTATATTAAAGTTACGGGGGGTGCTGGGGGGCATAGCCCCCCTGCTAGCAGAAAAAAGGACATTTTATTTACCTTTTTTCTGCAGTAGCGCTGTTTTCGGTGTTTCGTGCGTCGGTGTTTTGGTGTCGGCGATGTGGGTGTCGGTGTTGTCAGCTGTCGATCTTCCATAGGGGATCTGATTTAACACCAGTACAGGGTGAATTGCGTTGTTGTCTCTGAGACTGATAATATATGTGGAGACACCCTTGTGACTGGCCTTGGCAGTGTGGGTATGTGTGATTTGTATGCATAATTAGCCTTACTTGGAGTCAACTGTGAGCTTACATGCTTGTTCAGATAGAGATGGACATGCCTACAAGTTGTTGTCTGCACCTATGTGGCCCTGTACAGTAATATAGCAACTTATTATATGGTTTGTGAATTGCTGCTGTCCACCAAAGGGGATTAGTCTACCTTGGTAGAGGTGGGTTTTACAGGTCAGGTATGGCTGAGTATATAGAATTACAGTGAATATATAAGTGTATGCATCCCTGTTACAATGCCTGGTCTTTGTGCTATTGTAATGTGACACCACAATAACTCATTTCAAAACAATTCTCACCTTTAATGTGACCTATAGCCTGTATAATTCCATTGAAAACATAACAATCTGTTGTGGGAAAACATATGCATATTGAAATCAGTACAATAAGCTGGTTGCATGAATGTGCACACCCTTAAACAGATACTTTGTAGAAGCACCTGTTGAGATAATGACAGCATTCAGTCATCTCAGGTTGGAGTCTATCATCATGGCACATCTTTACTTGGTTGTAGTTGCCTAGTCTTCCTTGCAACAGCACTACAAATATGTCAATTTGTGAGGGAATCTCTTGTGCAGAGCCCTATTCAGGGCAACCCACAGAGTTTCTATTGGATGGAGGTCTGGCCACTGGCTGGCACATTTGCAAAATGTAATTTCCATCTGGTGAAGCCATTCCTTCGTTGATTTGGATGTATACTTGGGGTCATTGTCATGTTGACAGATAAAATCCCTCTTCATCTCCAGCTTTCTAGCAGATGCCTGAAGGTTTGGTGACAACAATGGTTGGTATTTGCAATTGTTCATAATTCCCTCCATCTTGAGTAGAGGACCAGTTCCAGCTTTTGAAAAGCAACCCCACAGCATGATACTGCCACCACCATGCTTCACAGAGGGATGGTGTTCTTTTGGTAATGCAAAGTGTTGTGTTGAGCCAAACATACTTCTTGGAATTGTGAGCCACAGGTTCAACCTTGGTGTCATCAGACCATGACACATTGTCCAACATGCTTTTTGGAGACTTAATGTACTGTTTAGCAATGTTTGTCCAGCCCTGGATGTTTTCCTGTGTAGGAAATGGCTTCCATCTAGCAAACCTACCCCACAGGGAAGACATATGGGAATACAGAAGACTGTTGACACGTGGTGCACACCCAGTACTAGGCAGGAATTCCTGCAGCTTGTTCAGTGTTGCTGTAATTCCCCTGGCAGCCTTCATGTCCAGTTGTCATCTTGTCATGTCATCCATTTTGGATGGACTTCCCGGTGTTTGCAGTGTCACTGTTGTCCCATATCTTCTCCACTATCTTACTGCCTCCACTGTATTCCATGGTATATCCAATGTTGTGGTCACTTTTTCTACTCTTCTCCTGACTGATACCTTTCCACAATGTGATCCCTTCAAAGCTTTGTAAGCTCTCTGCCAAACATGTCTATTGCTGTAGCAGGCAACTGGGTAAATATCAAACATTATTTGGGGTTAATCAGAGTTTTGTTCATCGATGGCATGTGTGTAACCAAAAAGAGAATGCTGTGATTGCTGCAGGGGATGCATCAACCAAGTAGTGGTTTATGTGTCTGCACATGTATGCAACCAGTTAATAGTACATTTTTTATGTTTTACATTTTCTCCCCTAACAGGTTTGTTTGTCAATAGAATTGTACAGATTATGGGTCACCATCAAGGTGGGCAACGTTTTGGAAAAATTTTCTGTGGTCTCATTTGTGTATAGTACACAAACCTGGCATTTCAACAGGGGTCTGTACACTCTTGATATCCACTGTATGTAGGTGTTCAGATAGCTGTTTGTGGTAGGCGTGAACAGAGTCATAACACAGTTGCACACTTCTCTGATTACAACCTGATAATCATGCCTATTGTACTACTCATATCATTGTCATGGCAATGCAACAACCAGTACCTGTAAACATTTATGTCTGTTGTGTGCTCTGAAACTGATATTACACACAAGTAGAACATGCATAACTTATTTACATACATAGCTAAGTAAGTTGATTGCACAGTAGGTTTTGCTATCACAGTGCTAACCTGGAGGATGTCCCACATTCATATCTAGGCTATTATGTTACAGTGTCATTGTTAACAGACTTGGCAATGGTTTTCCTAACATAACACAACTCTATGTAAGTAACTACAGGTATCAGGCACACATGTGCTTATAAGGCTGTACAATTGAATGGTATGAACTCACTATATCACATGCATTTCAACACACACTTCTGCAACAGTACTTTACTGAATAGATGGAAGCTTGCCTTTTGTAGGTAATGCTCATGACCATGTGATGGCCTGTGCACCAGTTGGTGTTCCCCAGTTGCTAATTGCATGCAGAGCAGCTGTGTAGTTATTCCAATAGCCAATGTCATGGCAACACACACCTATAATTGAGTACTCTATGTGGGAGTTGGCCCTTTCCCTTACCTGTGATGAAGACATTCTAGAGGTGTGTGAGCTAATACCTCTTACAACAAGACTTGTGGAGACAAGCCAACTAAATCTTGGAGAAGGTTCAAGACGTAGGGGCAGAATGTGAGTATTGCTGTTATATGTTTTGAATACTGCTACTTTAACAGGGTTTGTCTGAACATGCTACTTCTGCATGGGTTTCAGTCTGACGAAATTCTGTGTCTGCATAGCTGTCAACTGTAGGGCTATCCACATAATGGCCAGAGGTTTGCCTGTTTTGTTTGGTCTGTTCCCCAGACAGGTGTTGTCCTTGGCAAATCAGTAGCATACTCTGGTGATTGTAATCAGTAAATGCTAGCATCCATTTGTGTTTCTGAATTTATATCCCTCAGAAAAGATATGTTACAACAAATCATGTAACACCAGCACCTTTCTCTGTGAATAACAGCAATATTTCAAGTATGGCTATGCTTTTGGGCCTCTGTCCCTCAATTATGTCAGGCTTTGTCCAGATATTATACAGTAGGAGGTTGATAGCTATGGTCTATCATTATTTAGTGCTGTCATTCCTGCTGAGGGGAAAGGCTGGAAAACATGTGGAACTCTATACATTCAAGAGACTGGTGTATAGAGAATGCTCTTAGATGCCCTTGTAAAATATTGTCTGTGGGGGAGAGTAACAAGTGTTTTAAAATTAGGTTGTTAGAACATGTGAGACATATTACTGATAAGAAACAAGACTGTTCTATAGCTGTACATTTTAATAAATCTCACCATGAGAACAGTAATGGATTACAAGGTACTGTTTTGGAAAAAGTATGTTTCTCGGTTTGATCAAACAGTCATAAAAGAAAAATTGTTATGTACAGAATGAATTTATATTTTTAAATGTGAGACTTTATCCCCTAGGGGGTTAAATGAGCATTGTAATTGGAGGCTGTGTATTTCAATGTAATTAAGTGTTAATTGTTTCTTGTATTTAAGACAAGTACTTCTTGTAATGTTTTAACCTTTGAAGGCTCTGGCCAAGACATCAGAGTATAATAAACTTGTGTAAATTACTGGATGAGTATATTTTTTTTGACTATCTTCAGTCATTTTAGTTGTTTTGCTAAGAGGTTGTTGTATGTCTGGCCGTTGTGTATGACCTATCTTGATTCTGTAGCAGTGTACTGTTCACTTATCATTTGGACTGTTGGGGGGCAGATGTGAGTGCCATGGATCCTTTTGTATCCAACTGTGCATGCTGCCCCAGTTATGGGTGGTCTATCAGCAGCAAATGTTTGTTATGGGCATTTTGAGACATTTATGCATATATATATATATATATATATATATATATATATATATATATATATATATATACACACACACACACACACCTCAGTATTTATTGGTAATATATATATATATATATATATATATATATATATATATATATATATATATATATATATATATTGTTATACACATATATGTATCATCATGCATATCTATTTCTCTCTATATGTATATGTTTCTTGTTTTATATATATATATATATATATATATATATATATATATATATATATATATATATGTATATATATATATATATATATATATATATATATATATATATATATATATATATATATATATATATATATATATATATATATAGATACAAATCCTTCCTGATTGCACAGTCTCTTCCCTGTTGTAAACTGGCTGTAATGCATGCCATGTTGACAAAACATCCAAAAGTCCCACATTTCTGATGGCTTAATGGTAAATTGCTGTGATTATGGTGTACAAGGTTTTGGGTTCAAGACCTGCAAGGGTTGTTAATTTTGTTGCTAGGAATAACAAGGACTGTTAGATGCAAAGTGTTTAAGGCAGTTTTGAGTGGTTTTAAGTGGGTTTGCATAGGTTTGCGTGAAGATAATTGATGCTAATACATGGTTAAACAAATACGCATTTACACCATATAGGCTTCACTTAGCGACGTTTACCACTGCACAAATCTGCTTAGCATTCATATTTAAGCAATTGTTAAACCTGCTAAGCATAGCTCAGCCCTGGTAACCATTGCTCACATTCCAGTCTTATAAAATAGCAGAGTAATGATATCATTTAATAAGTGTATTTCATTTCCTGCACATTACATGCTTCTATGTGCTGTCATTATAGTAGCAAGGGGTGTGACTATACTGTATGGGACACTTGGGTATACATGGGTAGTATCACATGTTTTTTTTTTTTAATACATGGGTAGTATTACATGTTACATCCACTCACACTTGCATGTCACATCAGGTACAGTGCACTGGTTGAGAAAAATAATTTAACACATATTGTATTATTAAATTAACACTTTTAACAGTGCTTTTCCATGTAAAAGTACATTGCAGATTGCAGTTCTTGAACTGTGTGCCCCTGCATGCAAAGCTGGGACTCTGAGTGCTGCACTATCTTGTTATTGGTGTATGAGCTATATGTTTATATGTATCTCCTATTAGATATTAATATGATATTATTATATTAACTGTAGAGTACAATGTTTTTTGGCCATGTCATTGAAGACTGCTGTCATGTAGTAATAGCATACATTTCAGTTTCAGACTTCTATCCTTCAAAACATTCATCCTAATGCATGGCCTGTTTGATATCTACTTTCTGTCTGTCCTCTGTGCAGATATGCAGATGTCAGGTATTGCTAAGGCCATACAACTATGTAGGTGCCCACATAGTATTGTGCTGTGGGCCTGGACACTGCTGCTAGTTCCAACATATGGGTCATCCTTAATGTGGGCCTTGCCCCTTTTCCTTGCCTGTGTGAAGGACATTACAGAGGTGGTGGGCTACAGATTCACAGACAGTAGGTGGGAATACTTCACAGGACAGGACATTTGGAGACAGCCCAATAACATGGGGGACATATCCCAAGATTTGTGAACAGATTCTATGTCATCAGTGCTGTTATACACATGGTGGGTTGATAGACTGACATGGTTTGTGTGTACATGCATTTAGTGAGTGACTGCACGTCTGACAGTGATATGTCTCTGACATACCTCTCCACTGGCATGCTGTCCACAGACTGGGCACATGTTTGCCTGTTATGTTTTGTCTGTTCCCCAGACGGTTGTTGCCCTTGGAAAATCAGTCAGGGACTCTGGGGAATACAGTCAGTAAATACGCACATCCATTGGTATTACTGACTTCATATTCCTCATGAAGGACATGTTACAACAAACCCTGTTACATCAGGAAGTGTCTCAATTTATGACAGCAATATGCCTAATCTACCCCTGTGTTTGTGCCTCTGTCCCCAAATGATGTCAGCCTTTGTCCAGATGTCATGCACTCTGAGGCTCAGATGTAATTAGTATCATTATTTCCTGCCTTCATTCCTGCTACCATCCCAGTGATGTAGTAGACCCACAGACATGTCAGAGAAGAGGCCATAGATATGAGTCCTGAGGCTGTGTATTCTGAGGTGAACTGTACATCTGAGAGGTCTGTGTATGTCTGGTCATTGTTAACAGACTGTCGGGATTGTGTACACATGTCATGTGTATGTGTTATTTGGACTATGTATGGAGGGGGTAGATGTAAGTGTTATGGCTCCTTTATATCTAACTGTGCATGCTGCTCCAGTTTCTCCTGGTCTATTGGCTGTATGTATTTGTAGGGGCAGACTGAGACATGTCCTGTACCATGGTCAGGATTCAGATTACACTGAGAATTGGGCCAGTATATGTAGGGCTAGTGTGTGAGTGGCAAACAATGATGTATTTGTTCACACAGTCCATATACTCTGCTGTTCACATGACTTACCGGTATGTGACTGTGACTGTGGTGATCTGTTTTTCAGTGCTGTTACATCCCAGTAGTGCCTGATATATTTGCAAATACATGTGTAATTACCCATAGCAGATTTGCTATTTCAATTATTTGTGCTATTTCACTAAATATATATTAGAGCAGACAGGAGGGTGTTACTGCAGTACCTGTGTCAGCTTATCTATGCCATTATTTCAGATACATCCCAGTTTTCATGGCTACCACCCACCACTTTGTCAGGCATGGTCCATATTCATTGGAGTAAGAGGTTCTAAGCATACCTCTGAACTGGCTGGATTGTTTCAGGATGTCCAGGTTTATTGCTCATATTTCTGGTATGTTTTACAGATTATTCTCATTTCTCTGGTAAATCACTGTGATGACATGATGATTTTTCTCAGTATATGATGACATACATTACATTTTCAGACCTCACATCCATCAGAATATGTATGCTGAAACAAACTGTGTCACTCTGTCAAGAAGAGTACAGGGGGACAATGACCTCTTCCTTCCTGGATGCAAAAGTGTTAGTAATAAAATGTGTCACATAGAAGGACTTTCTGACCACAGTGGCAATGTGGTGGTCCAAAGAAAGGTTGTTGTCAACCTGTGTTCCTAGATCTCTTATAATGCTTCCTGTGTTCAGGGGACTACCATTGATGTGGTAATTCATGGGAACAGGGTTTTCCCCAAAGGGGACAATAAAACATTTTTTGACATTGACCTTAATGCCATGGCCCTGACACCAGTCGTTGGTCTCAGTGAGGCCTTTCTGTAGGATGTGAACATCACTTGGGTAGTTATCAATAGCTCCCAACCTGCAATTGTCTGCAAACATTGTCATCCGGAGTCTCTTCATGTTGGCATGGAGTTCAGAGAAGTAGATACCAAACAGGAGAAGACCCAGGACCAAACCCTGTGGGACTCCACTCATGACTGGTTGGCAGTCTAACTTGGAGTCAGCTACTTTCACACTGTGAGTTCTATCTGTGAGTCAGTTTGCAACCCACCTAGTGATATAGGGGTTGATGCCTAGCTTAGTGAATTTTTGCATGATTCCTGAGTGGGGAATGTTATCAAAGGCTTTGGCCAGATCAAGCAAGGTAGGCTGTATGACCACCTTGCCTTCATCCACAGCTCAGGTGACTGACTCAAAGAAGTCGACCAGGTTGATTGAGCAGGCATGACCTACCCTTCTCAAAACCAAATTGTGTGGGATCCTGAGCCTGGAGATTCCCATATCCCTGTTAATTAGGTCCATGATGATGCATTCCATAGCTTTGCAAAACAGACTTGTCAGGCTAATGGGGCGATAGTTCCCAGGGTCTGTAGTCACTCTTCCTTTGTGGAGAGGGGTGATTGTAGCAGTGCACCATTCAGTAGGGAAAGATCCTAAGGTGAGGCTGTGACTGAACAGGGCACACAGGTGAGGTGCCATTTCACTCTGTAGTTTATGTAGAACACAGCCAGGGACATTGTCAGGTCCCATAGAAACTATATTCTTGGCCTTGGACAGTGGTGTTTTAACCTGTACAGCAGTACTACTGAGTGCCTGGCAGTGCACTGGTATTGTGATTGGTCCTTTGGGGGGTAATGTTGGTACTGAATCTGTCGGCCAGTATATTGGCAATATCTGTTGGCTCAGTATAGGAGGTACCATTGTGTAGTAGCTCAGATCAAATCTTGGCATTGCCATGGAGATTCTTTACATAACTATAGGAGGCCTTGTGGTTGTCTTTACTATGTGCTGCAATTCTGTTTTCACAGCTAGCTTTAGAGTACTTGATGAGGGATCTCAACTTTTTGTTGAGGCTGATAAGGGTTTCTTTCCAGTCTTGGGACTTCACCTTATTCCATATCAGTTTCCTCCTTTTGTTATAGAGTTTTTTTTATGGCAGGGGACCACCATATTGGCTTCCTTTTTTGGAGGAGAGCGTCTTGGTTCTATTGGGTATGGTGGAATCCATGCATTTGTCAATGTGTTCATAGTGCATTGCTGTTTGATTCAGCAGTCATGCAACTAGTTTCCGTTTGCATGGCTGCCATGAGGTTAGCCACCTCTGTTTTAGGAGGCCAAAGATAGCTTTCAAAATGGTTTATATAGTGGTTACCTTTGCAGGGGGTGGGAGGGATGTTGATTTCCAAGGTGATAACTTTGTGGTCAGATCTAACAAGGGAGAAGTTGACTATTGGTGTACAGCAACTGTTGCCCATATTAGTATTGACCAGGTCACTGATGTTGCTACCTGTAGTGGGTGTAGGAATGAGCTGGTCAAGGCCATTGGAATTAATAATTCCAGGAAACGTTGGGCAAGTGGATTGGTACATTGAGTAGCTTTCTCAGTTAAAGGTGGGGTAGTTGAAGTCAACCAGTATGAGAGTGTTAGGTTGGACACTAATATTCTTCAGGGTGACTAGGAACATGGAGTGTGAGTCTTGGGACATGGTTGGTGACCTATAGCAGGCTATGACTTGATTCACTGTCTCACCCAGTGTTATCTACACCTGCAGTATCTGTGATGCATTATGTTGAGCTACCACTCTGGAGGTGTGCGCATCCTTTATTAATATGGAAATACCACCACCTTTGGAGCTTCAGTCCAAGTTCTGGGGCCAAAAGGTGTGGAATGAGTTATGGGCTGGTAGTGCAGGGATGCTTTCTGATCCTTTAACCAGGTCTCTGTTACAGCACAAATGTCAATGTTATCCATTTTATGGAGTGCTTCAAGTGAGTACATTTTGAGATTTAGACTTCTAGTGTTCAGCAGCATGACCCTCAGACTGCATGTGTTTGTAGATGTTATATGTTAATGTATATTTTTGCGCATATATATATATATATATATATATATATATATATATATATATATATATTTACCTTTCTGTATATATGTGTATGCATATATGTAGATATATTTTAGATGTATCGCTCTCTCTCTGTCTCTATGCAATTCCTTGTAATATGATGGAAGTTTTATTTTATATATATATATATATATATATATATATATATATATATATATATATATATATATATATATATATATATATATATATATATATATATATATACATGTACATATAGAAAACCTGACTGACTGATTCTACAGAATCCTTTCTCTACTGTTGAATGACTCTACTAACT
This sequence comes from Protopterus annectens, assembly GCF_019279795.1. Lineage (NCBI taxonomy): Eukaryota > Metazoa > Chordata > Ceratodontiformes > Protopteridae > Protopterus > Protopterus annectens. The sequence continues at coordinate 720,086,200 of NC_056729.1, forward strand.
GATATGTTTGAAAAATCATCTCTATTTTCTGGAGCTCAGTTGGTGCAATACTTTGACTGTAGTTTACAGAGCCCTGGGTTCAAGTCTTGGTAAGACTGCTTATTTTGTTGCAAAGCAGAACAGTTGTGGCTGGAGAGAGAGGGATGAGGGCAATATTTAAAAGTGGTCACTTGTTTGGGCCCATTGACCCCTGTTTGGACAGCCTTTGAACATATTTGTTGCAGTAAGAGGTTTGAAGTATGGATCTGAGGTACGACTCCAATACATCTATATATATATATATATATATATATATATATATATATATATATATATACATATATATATGTATATATTTTTATGTATGTATAAATATATTTATCTTTATATATATATATGTATGTATTTATTTACATTTGTATATATATCTATATGTATATATGTATATATTTTATATATATATATATATCTACATATATTATGTATTTATTTTTCAATATATACGTGCATCTCTCTCTCTCTCTCTCTATATATATATATATATATATATATATATATATATTATATAAAAACACACTTACTCCTGCTTACTACTGTTTACTCCCACTTACCCGCTTACCTCCGTGCTTATTTCTTTAAAAGAAAAGAATAAAGGGGTGATAGGAAAGTGGTGAAAAAGGGGGCAGACAGAGGGAAAATATATAAAGTATATATATATATATATATATATATATATATATATATATATATATATATATATATATTCAAAACTTTACTCATTCTACAGAATCTTTTCCTACTGTTGAATGACTCTACTGAATGATATGTTTGAAAAAGTAGCAGACATTTCCACAGCTCAGATGGCTCACAGTTAAACTGGTGAACCGGTTTCCTCCCACATCCCAAAGACATGCTGTAGGTGGATTGGACACTCCAAATTGGCCCTAGGTGTGAGTTTGTGCATGCTTGTGCCTTCTGTGGAAGGTTGGGAGCCAGGCTGGCACCTCGGCACTGTAAAACTCCACTGCCAATCATGAGCGGACAGGTGATCCACTGTGGCGACCCCTAACCGAAAAAAAGCCGAAAGAAGAAGAAAATGGCTAACAGTTAAACTGCTGTGGCTATGGTGTGCAGGGTTCTGAGTTCAAGACTTGTAAGGCCTGATTATTTTGTTGCTGGGCAGAACAAGGGCTGTTGGATACAGAGTGATTAAGGCACTTTTAAGCAGTTGTAAGCGTGTTTGCATGGGTTTGTGCGGCAGTAAGTGACGCTAAGTTAAGGTGAACTATGCTGACACATCAGTTAGCCCTAGAAGTGCTTAATCTGAGTTAGCTTCACTTAGCACCATGCAAACACACTTACACCTGCTTACTTCTGCTTACTCCCACTTACCCCCGTGCTAATTTCTGTAAAAGAAAAGAAAAAATGGGTGATAGGAAAGTGGTGAAAAAGAGGGCACACAGTAGGAAAAACAATATGGAAGGTAGCTAGGTATGTGCAGGACAGGTTTAGGGAAGGTCCATAGCTGTCCATTTCTTCTACAGCAACAGCTATACATTTATACAGAATTTGGAGGTAAATTTGGGCACTCAAACTTCTGAGAGAGAGAGGTGAGGACAACAGTAATGTGTTGTTAAGCCAGTTAGACCAGATTACATGTGTCCAGTGGACATGTGTTTGAAATGGACAGCTATGTATGGGGCGACATTTTTTTTTTTTTTGTGGGAACAGATTGCCTTTTTTTATAGGGTGAGAGTGGGATGTTTGGCAAGGATAGTAGGTATATTTGGGGAGGTAGGTTGGGTAGGAAGACAGACAAGACAGAAGACAGACAAGACAGCAGACATTGGTGGTATATGATACATATGGGAGGCAAACACCTTGCACGGGGAGGGTGGTTGGGAATTGGATGCCCATGACCCCCAAATGGATTCAGTGGGAATGGGGTCCCACCCATGGGCAGTCACCACTGCACCTTCATGTCCCCAAAGGTGACTGTGCTGGGGGCTGAGCAGGAGGGGCAGGCTGACCCTCAAGATGCACCATGAGGCTCTCAAGCTGGCATAGCAGATCTCTAAACTCCTGTTGAAGCTTACTATGCACCAATCCCCAGACCTGATGATGGGTGACAGTGTCCTGTTTGCATCCAGTCCAGCAGTCGGGCCCCATCGCCTGAAGCAATTCCCCCAAAAGTGGTGCAGAACCAGCAGAGGAGGTCCCAGGTTAGGTCCCAGATGTGCTGGGGCTCAGTGCCATGGGCAGTTGAGGCGGGACTGGCGGATCCACTGGGATCGGCCTTCCCAGATGTGCTATGGTGTTGCAGTTTTATAACATATGTTGGTTAGTCATAAAAAAAACATTCCAGGATTAGTTATAACAGCATGCATAGGGAATCCCATTAAACGAAAACTCCAGATTTAGAACAGTTGCATAGCAAACAGAACACATGCATACATGGAATCACAGTGGGCATTTTAACAGCATGCAGGCTACATTGATAGCAACAGGCCATCAATGGTATTATTTGAATAGGGAACATTAATAGTCAAACATTTAATTATTTGTAAAATAATATGACACATGTCCCAACAGTAGGTTTGGTGAAAAACATACCCATTGATTTATGTGTTTAGATTATTGGTGCAGATAGGGTGGGGGATAGAGAGAGATATCTCAATTAACAACTGTATAGGCTTCAATTGCTCACAACTTTAATGATCATTGCTCTAATCATTACTCTCCAGGTATTACCTCACTTTACATCACCATATGGCCTTGGGTTGGAAAGTGGTATGCTCTTACACAGTGTATAAGTACAGCCTTCTTACAGCTACTTTATACCTTTTCTTACCTGGCAGACCTGTGAAGGAAATTTCTGTTAACACTATCTGACTGTTTCTACCCATATTCACATTGTCAGGGTTACATATGTGCACTCATACTATGTGTGTGTGTGTGTGTGTGTGTGTGTGTGTGTGTGTGTGTGTGTTACTGCCATACTCTGCCATTATATCGGTCACCCGGAGTATGGGCAGCAGTGACCACTAGCTGTGACAGCATGACACTTGAGGGATATTTCTTGGAGAAGACTACTTGGTGTATGTACTTGGTGTATGCACTTATCTTGCTGTCATTTGCAGCCTTGGGGTTGGACAGTCGGCATTGTACACAGTGTATAATTACAGCCTTCATACAGCTACTTTATACCTTTTCTTATCTGGCAGACATGTGAAGGAAATTTCTGTTAACACTACTTGACTGCTTCTATACCTATTCACATATTCCTGAGGGAAAATATGCATACAGCTTATTACCACTCCCAGGATTCAAACAGTGCCTGTTTATGCACAAAGTAGAACAAAGTTTGTGCTTCATCAGAATGAGCTATTGAGAAACTGCTGTTGCTCATTTGACTGTTTTCTGTCTAATACCCTCTTGGTTGTATAATCTGACCTTCTGATTCTGACATTCCTGCATGGCAGATATTTCTTACACTGTGTATTCCTACGTTGACAGAGCACAGTCAGGAAAACACTGGTTAACACAACATTACTATTCAGATATCAAATCTTGGTGCATGGAACATTTCATATAGCTAATATGCTGTTTTACAACTCTACATTCTTTGTCAGATGAGCCTTGATTATTTAATACTTTCAGAGCTATACTTGCTGTGCAGAAACTGTACACATTTCAATTCATACTACCACATACCAAAGTAAATATGACCAGTCCGGAGATTTGACTTGTATTGACAAGTACTGACACTTTTATTGATATATACCCTGTATGTCACTATTACCTGGCTAATGTCTCATTTATTCAGTACAAACCATATCCATTTTTAAATAATGACAGGTGACATTCTACTCCTTTTTATTTATTAGCCATGAATACTACATGCTAGATTTGTACTCATCAGCCTCAGGACGCAGTCTTAGCAGCCTGCTAGCATGGGCATCCATGTTTGCGGCCCTCTCATCTGCAGCTGTACAGGAGATAGAGAAACATTTATGCAAATCTATCCATCACATACACAGGCTGGACTTTGGAAAACACTTATTGATACTGATACTTACACACAGCTGGGACATTCCCCGACCATGCATCTTGGACCCAACTGTCCAAGAGCTCCCTCATCCTATGCCCCAAGTCAGCAAAGGGGTGCCGGACCTGCTCACCAGTCTGAGGGATGTCAGTGGCACTGGTGAGATCATGTGTGAGATGGTCCCAGGACTCAGCTTTATATTGGGAGCCTTGGTACTGGTCCTACAGCAGTCTCCCATCATGGTTTTCTTCTAGAAGTCCAACCATGACCCTGGACTCCTGAATGCCCCAGCGCTGCACCTGAAAGTGCACACCTTCATCAACATCAGCATTAGTGCCTACAGTGGGGAGCTACAACTGGTTATGACCCGTATTCCCACCTGTGAGGTTTAAATAGGGCTGATTTATTGCCCTTTGCTGTGATTGGCTGGTTTTGAATATGCTGAGCTAAGCTAAGTGACAGATAAACCTGATTAGCAAAAATAAGCACTGCTTACAGGGGTAGATGCTAAGCACTGCTTACTAGTGAGCAAATCCACTTAGTTATGCTAATTATTGCTAACCATAGAAATTTAAGCAATGCTTACTTCCGCTAAACATAGCTGCGCACAGTTTAGCCTTGTTCAGCTTTCATTTTATGGACTATCATTATTATCAGTATTATTATTAATTATTATTATTATTATTATTATTATTATTATTATTACATTATTATCATTAATCATTTTATGTGCTTTCATTACATTCTTTTGCAGCTATACTGTATGGGACACGTGTTTACATGGGGGTTTCACAGCTGTACTACACTGACACCTAACATTTGGACCTGCTACACTACCCTGGATAACAAATATATATTATTCACTACCTATTTCTAGGAAAATATACTTTTAGTGCTGTTTTCACAAATAAAAATGAATGGCCTGCATTATGAACCGTGAATGACTGCCATGCTAAATGAAAGCTCTAACTACTACACTATTCCACTTTGTCTATTTTTGCTGTATAGTTCTATTTAGCTCCTTCAAATGTTTAAGTTATGTTATGCATAGCTGCACAAAGCACACACACCCTCAGCTACACTTAAATTTTTATTGGGGATGAAAAAAAAACATGTAACATTACTCCTATAAACTTAGAAAGTTGCTAGAATAAATAAATTTGTTAGCCGATTTTTTTGAAGGATATAAGTTATGCAACTCAAATATATGTCACTATTTAGTGACTTCAAGCCTTAGATCATCACCATGATTTGCCAGACAAGAGGAAATATTTTGAGGGAAAGGGCAAAAATATAAGGGAAACTCTGGACATTCAGCGAACATCTGGCCAGTTGAGAGCAGTGTTGTGGGGGCTGTGTTTCTGTATTTTGTTCACGGACACTGTTAGTTGATTTAGAATTGCTGTACAGCAATTCTGGACTGCAGGGGACATGTGTACTGTGCGAGAAATGCTCGGACATGCCCCCTGTGCTCGTACACAGCTCATGTCCGTGTTGAAAATACAGCGCCACGTCTTCATTAATATGCAAGGCACGTGGCTGTTCTACACAGCCACAAACTGCTCCATGCAGGAATAGCACTATTCCTGCATGGAGTTTAATGAATACAGGGGCTTGTCTTGTAGAAAAATGCTCATATTTATTTTCCTGTTGGCATATTGTTTGCAGGTCTTCCCTGAAGTAGTATTCCCAGTGCAAAACAAGAGGCAAGCTCTCCTGAAGTTCAATCATGACTTCATTGTGAGTACTTGATTGAGGGGCAGTATCATGTCTGATTATTTTGCTGTCACCACCACTGAATACAGCGATATGCAGTGTACCAGCTTTGCCTTATGCAAAGTCAGTTAGATTATCCATTCTGCTTCTGCTTCCATCAACTAACAGCTGTATGTTACCTTTTTTACTTGCCTTATTTGCATAATTTAGCTCCCATTTCTGCTAATTAATCCCAAACTGCAATGCACATGAAGCATTGATAATTGCCACTGGCTCAAGTTAACCACCATATGGTTTACTTATTTTAACAATCCCCAAATGTAACACACCATCCTGCTGCTCAGAGTTTCATTCTTAGCACAATGTATACACATGCTTTGATGGGAGTGTAATGGTTGTAGCTGTGTCCTTCTTTTATACCTATATGGTGTACACTTAACTGAAAATGTCTGTAGGGAATGTACAAACTGCCATATTTCAGCCATCTCCTTACTGTTCTCTGGATTCTTTGTGATCCCTGTATTCTTCTTGCTTGCACATTCTTCAAAGAATAAAACTTTCTGCAATGACACTTGGTTCCAGAGACATGCACCATATTTGAGTTAATACAGATGTTCAATTGTATTGCTTTTTTACTATATTTGATATTGGCAATTACTTTAAATATAGTTATTTGTTATTTGTGTTCACTAGTGATCCATTGCAGTATGTATTTGTATATGGAACCAGCATTCCTGCACATGGTTATTGTGGGGAGCGGGAAGTGGACTGAAGTCAGCAGAGCTCAGCAGATTTATAACACAAACATTATAGATAATCTGACTGACTTTGTTTTTTCTACTTTTAACTCATATGTTTTTATGTGCACAGAAACAAAATGTTTAAATATATTTTGTAGCAACAAGATCCTTAAACAAGAATGATTTTGATGCCTGAATCCACTGCTGGTGGCCTTTTAAAACATAATTGTCTAAAACTCCTTTCCTCTGAGGCAGCAGGGCTCCCGCCTCACATCAAAAAGCCCACAATTTGGTCAGTAACTCATTTATTGATAGAAACACTGAACAACTTCAAATAAGATATTTTAAATTATAATTGAACTTACCAGCTGATAGCAGATCTCTGCTGAGGTTTAGGTCAATGTATGCCCCCAATGATAACATGCAGTATAGTGCCACAAGGATTCTGCCATACCTTCTTTAAAGCCAGCCTTTCCATTGGGTTGTAATGTATAAAATTTATAGTCTGCATTTTTGTCTGGATAACAGGAGTGCTTGCCGGGAAAAAATATGACTGAGTATAGAAAATAAATAATAAACAAAACAGACTGGATTTCGAAGACAGAAAAACTCCATTCTTTATTGGCTAGTACATACAAGCTTAATGCTCCACAAGGCATGCATTTTTGTCCAGGCACCTCCCAGACTTCATCAGAAATTACATGGAATGTGGAAACCCTGTTTAAATAGTAATAGGCTAACACTTAATAACCAAACAGTGGATAAAGCTATACATACAACACAAATCACATATTAAAAAGATGAAAGTGTTTCTTAAAAATATGAAGACATTTCTAAAACATATAAAACATCAATCCTCAGAAAAAAATGTATGAGTATAAATAACAGGTCTAATTAAAAATCATAATTTAGCCGCCCTGAGTTTAAACAGGGGTAACAAGGAAATGTGATCATTTAGACCCAGGGATTTACTGGCATCCAACACTATTTGCCAGTAGGTTTCACGATAAGCCAAATTAGATTCCCATGGGCCTCTGCTGATGTCCCTAGGTACTACTTCTAATACAAAAAAAAAAGAGTAAAATTAGCTCCCCCACAGGTTAATGTGTGTCTATATAATGCATTGGTAGAATTGCACTTCTTAATATCACTGAGGTGTTCATAAATTCAACATCTCATTTGCCTCTCTGTTTTACCTACATAAAACCCCTCACATTGACCACACGAGGCAATATAGACCACCCCACAACTATTACAGTTGGTGTATGTATTGCCTAACAAAGTTTTGTGTCTTCCCTTAATATAAATACTTTCCGCGCGGGCAATGCGGGGGCATTGGGGACAAGAACCATACCTATACGTCCCTTTCTTCCTATGGGAGGGTACATGGGTGTTGTTGTTCTGTTCAAGCATGTCCTTAATGTTCTGTCCCTTTCTGTATATAAACTTAAGGGTGTGTTTCTTGAACACTTCAAGATCTGTAAGTTCAACAAATTTGCCCCATTCTCTTTCAATAACACCTCTAAGGAAATAGGAGTCCTTATTAAAGTTAGTAACAAAGGCTCTGTTGTACTGCAAATCAGCATCCTCACTAGGTTTTTGGTGCTGCGTTGAAAAAGAGCTGTTCCCCAGCGTTAAGCTTGTATGTACTAGCCAATAAAGAGTGGAGTTTTTCTGTCTTCGAAATCCAGTCTGTTTTGTTTATTAGTTACCTTTTTGACTGTTTCCTCGTTTTTTGGTTATGAGTATGGGAAATAACTTATCTTATGTTATATTTGTACAAATCACTTATAAATATATCTGGGAATTTAAATAAGTATGTTTAACTGTGTGCACGTGTATATCTGTATGTAAAATGATGAGCATACATGTGGCTAAGATTGCTTTGTGCATTTTACATATCTAATGTTATCATGCTCAGTCATTTATACTGTGTTGTATGCACCAGGGCAATTTTGTTATTTTATTGTTTGTGAATATGGTAAGCTTACTAGATACAGCAGTCCAGTATTCCCCTGCTTGACCAAATTAAATAAAGCCAGACTAGATATTTTCCATCTCTATGAGATGCATTCATTCTTTTTTTTTCTGATCTCTTAACCTCGGACTTACCCTTTTATGAGGGTACACCAATTGTTTCTTAATGACAAAACAGAATAATCATCATCTACCTGCTTGGGTGACAGGTATCCTTGGTTCATAAGAGAGAGCAAACTGTGGCCGGCTTGGTCGTGGTGAAAAGAACCCATTCAGTTGCTGTCTGCAGTTTATAGGTCACAGCTACTCTTTTTGTTGTGTCTCCTGAAACATTTGCCCACTTCTCTTAATTTCTACTTGTACCACTTTTTCTTAATAAAGTGTTAATTTAAGCCAAATAATCATTACCCTTATGAATTCATGTCTTAATTGTTCTTAAATTAACACTATTGAGCACATATATCTTACAAAATATGCTTTTTATATCAGAAGTTAACACATACCCCAGGATTTACTAATCTTCCATGTAAGACTAAATTAGTCTTACACGGAAACGCTAGACTAAGAGTATGAAGGCAGCTCGCCATGCATATTAATGAGGACGCGCTGCCTCAACTCTAAAGCTTACATGGAGCGTGGACGAGTGTAGGGAGCGTGTCAGACTGCCGAGCAGTCCAAAAATCCACGCCTGCAATGAAGAATCTCGAGAAATGTCGAGTTACATGAGCGAGTCCGCTCACATGTGTACATTGTAACACTATACTCCCCCATATGTTAAACCTCATGCAAATTTAAAAATTAAAGACATTTTTTTTGTTTTATTTCCGATATAGCTGCCCGTATTTGCGCATGTTTGCATGGGATTGTCCATTGCTTAGCTACAGTTAGCAGCTTAGACAGCGAAAAGGATAATAAGAAAAATATATGCAAATTAAGCAAAATAGTGATAGTGTAGTGGTTAGAGCCTTCGCACAAGAAAGAAGCATTTCCGATTCAAGTCCCACTACTGCACGATCCATTTTCTGTTGGAAATCTGTATACAAAAATATTTCCTGACATTTATCATGTATAAGTTTTGTAAAAAGTATTCAAATGTGATATGTAGTAGTGAATGAATTATATATATATGAAGGTGAAATGGTTATGCATTCTGAGGCATGAGTAACTTACTTTAAGCAATATAAAGCACTGCTAATCACATTTTAGCAGTATTTAACATATTTAAAACCAATTGCTTGTAGCTGAGCACTGCGTTAACAAGCGCAATGTATTTGCGCGTAACTGTGCACCACGCTAACCAGCGCAACGTCGTGCAACATTGAGCAACATTGGGCAAAGTCAGGCGCTAAACACGGCCACACCTCCTTTACTGTACCTTACCCATTCAGGTCTGGCCAGTAGGAAAATAAAAAGCAGTAACAGGGCTCAAACTCAGGATACTGTGCACTATAGTCACAGTACATAACCACTAAGCCATGACAGCATTTCATAACCATGCACTTTCAACAGACACATATCTATCAAAGGAATATTAAACATTGTCAACATCAGCTAAGCAGGTGTGCCTACAGCTGAGTTTTTTCAAAACTGGCCAATCACAAATAAATGCAGGAAATGAGGCACATTTAAGCTCTACAGGTGGGAATACTTGCCATAACTGGTTGTAGCTCCCTTCTGCAGTCAGCATGGCAGGTGTTGGAGAAGGCACTCGATTTTGAGCGCAACGCTGGGGCATTGAGGAGAACAAAGTAATGGTTTGGCTCCTTGTCCACAGTCATGAGGAAAGACTCCTGCGGGGCCAGTGCCAGGGCACCCAATATAAAACGGAGGCCTGGAACAGTCTTGCTCGCAATCTCAACAGTGCCACTGGTGTTCCTCAGACTGGTGAGCAGGTCAGGCACCATTATTCTGACCTGAAGCAACGTAAGGAGGATCAACTGGACCAGTGGATCCAGGAGTCCCGTGTGATGCCTAATGCCCCAGTACTGAGTAAGTAGCCATTGTATTAAGTAGTTAAGAATTGCTATGCTTGTCTATACTATGGATAGGTATGTCTCAAAATCACTGCATTTACTTCACCGCTGCAGGTGTCCAGGCTATGAATCAGCAAGCCCGTGAAGATAGGTTGCAAAGGCTGCGTCATCAGGCAGGTTAGTAATTATTCTGCATGTCCTGTTATATAAAATAAATGAGAGAGCCTTCAAAAAGTGTTTTAACCCAATAAATAAAGGTGTAATAATCCTTTAATAAATGTATAATTCCTGGAGTGCATCTGTGTCATTTTCTTTGATATGTTGTTGTACTGATGCATTTTACAAATAGTACTGTTCTATTAAGCAGTGTTAACCCACACCTGGGTAGGCCCATATAACGTGGATGAAGGGAGTGCCAGTATATTTTATGCATATTTACAGCCCTCAACTGTTGGCTCATGCGTAGCATGTAGATGTTAATCTGGCACATGAGTAGCTTGGTATTGTGTTCCCCAGAAATGTCAGTGTGCTGCCAGAAATGTAGGGAGCTGTTAACATATAACTGATACTTTCACCTGAACATATCTAGAAAATTATATGAAAGTAGAGCTGTCAGTGTACCATCTTAGCAGTAGTGTGTGTGAGCAAGTCTCAAAATATGTAGCAGTAACATCTGCATCTTGGACAGTTTGTATGTAAGATACAGCTCATGTATATAATGATCTAGAAAAATCCAATTGCACAATATAAGGACATTGGGTAGTGTAATAATACATGTAAGGGACATATAACTGCAGTTAATAGGAATGTAGTGAAAATTAGAAGGATATATAAGTTGTTAATTGAGCTATCCTTTTCCACCCTACTTTATGTGCATAAAAAATGCAATTCCACACCTCAATCGGTATGTCTAATCTTGAAACATTTGTTGGGACATATGTCCTATTGGTTTATAAATATTTGCATTTATTTATATGCTTGTGCCCTGTTAAAATACCACAATATTGGTGGCCTGTTGCCATCAATTCAACCTGCATGTTGTTGTAATGTCCACTATTGTTCTATATATGCATATGTTATGCTTGCTTTTCAGCTGTTGAAAATCTGATGTGTTGGGTGAATGGGAATACTTCTGCATGCTGTTATAATTAAACTTGGAATGCTGTTGACTGTTACTAACCCATATCTTTATTAAGCCCTCCAAAACATAGTTCGTATGGGAAGGCTGGTCCCAGTGGACCCACCGGTCCCACCTCAGCTGGCCATGGCACCTGGCACCAGCAGGTCTGGTGCCCAGCCTGAGACCTCCTCCTCCATTGGCCCTGTGCCACCTTTGGCTGGAAGTGCTGCAGGGGATGAGGCTCGGCCCTTATGCAAGCGAGGGTGGAGGAGGGCCACCTATCACCCTTTGAATGGTCCAGGCTGTGGTGCGTAGAGAGATTGAACGTTCTGTTGCAGAACCTCTAAGCCAGCTTGAGGCACAAGTGACACAACTCCAGGATCAGCCTGCCCCTCCTACACAGCCCCCAGCACAGCCACCCTCTGGGCTGTGAAGGTGCAGTGGTGACTGCCCATGGGTGGGGACCTCAGTCCCACTGTTTCCATCTGTGGGCTCATGGGCTTGTGATTTCCAAACATCCCTCCCTGTCAAAGGTGTTCACCCACCACATGTGTCATATACCGCCCCTTGTCTGTTTACCTCCCCAACCTACCTCCCCAAATATACCTACTTCCCCTACCCCACATTCCACTCTCACCTGAAAAAAAGGGCAATCTGCTCCCAAAAAAAAAATTATGCCCCATACATAGCTGCCATTTTGCACACATGTCCACTGGACACATAAAATGTAATTAAATTGGCATTACAACATACTTTGTTGTCCTCACCCCTCTCTCAGGGGTTGAAGGTTTCATATCTACCTCCAAATTTATTCCATATGCACAGCTGTTGCTGTTAAAGAAATGGGCAGCTATGGACCTTCCCTACACCTGTCCTGCACATCCCGAGCTACTTTCCATACTGTCTTTCCCTCTTTGTGCCCCCTTTTCCCACTTTCCTATCTCCCCATTTTTCTTTTCTTTCAAAGAAATGAGTGCAGGGGTTAGTGGGAATAAGCAATATTAAGCAGTAGTTAGCAGGTTTGTGCGAGTGTGCACTTGTTTGCGCTTAGCTAAGCATTGCACAAACCCATGCAAACCTGCTTACAACTGCTTACAAGTGCTTTAGTCACTCTGTATGTGAGGGCCCTTGTTCTGCTCAGGAGCAAAATAAAACACCCCAGTCAGTCTCGAACCCCGGACCTTGTACACACTACACAACATGAAGTACCACTAAACCACAGTAGATACACAACAAGTTGGTGCTGAAATAAATATATCATGCATCTGAATGAGTGAATGTAAAGGGAAAATAGGAATGCCATACCACACAACTTGTTCTGTGGATCTTTACCAACAGTTGTTGTGGGATTACATTACATGACTGTGATAAGAGAAGCAGCCATTCTAGCAGGAAATAATGTTATACCATAACTTTACATCCCCACACAGTATCACAGCAGGACAAACACTGGCATATATGTTTAGGGCAGAGGCCATACCTCCCAACTGTCCCTAATTTTCAGGGATGTCTCTGATTTTGACACAGATTTTAGCTCTGTCCCTCTGAATCCCTCCTAAAACTACTGACTTTGGGCAGAAAGGTGGTGAATTACACTTAATGAATAATGACAATAATTAAGTGTTAGACACTTCTTTAACTTCAGAAAAGGTGTATTCATTCAAATGCTCTGATTCTCTCAGTGTTTCAACTTAATGACACTAATATTTTAAAGGTGTCCCTGACTTTTTCTTTACTTTTCCCTGAGTCTGTTCAAATATGTAACTGTGTGTTTGAGAGGTCTGGCAGAGGCAGAAACACAGAGGCATATCAGCCTTTCTGCTGTTACACACTGTGCAAATAGCTTTGGAAGGAGTTTTGGAAGCATACAGTTATGTAGGAATACACCATTGAAATACAAATGGATGTAGCCATGTACTGGTAGCAACCAACTGTAACAATGCCATTGCTCTATTGCTGAAAAGACCTGTGTGGTGCACAGACAAAAAATAACAGGCTATTCTCTGGCTACCATGTGGATAGGTCCACAGTTGGGAGTTACACAGACAGACTACTTGTCTTGATAAACTAACATGTACACAGCAAGCCTGTAAGTCCAGCAAGATAAAATCCACACAATAATACTTACACTCTCTGTACTTTTGCATCCATACCCAAATGTAGAATATACTTGTGTGTGCAGGGTCTACCAAGGATGTAGGTAAGCATACTCACAGTACTGAAATGCATCCAGTTTTTCTTTTTTTTTTCCATAATAAATTTTTATTGAAATATATATTTCCAAAAACATTACAAAAATACAATAAACATCACACACATAATACACTATAACTACTACAAACCATTTATACAATATCTACATGAAATGCTTCCTACATTTAATATATTCCTAAAATCAGTATCATGCTAATAGAATATTGAAGACCTTTTCCCATATTTTCGGGTTATTAATATTTTTGTTAGTTTGTTTCAGAAGTAATTTATGTGGTAGTATATGTTTTATAGCCGCAAGCTTAAAATTATTCCATGATGACTTATGTGGTTCTAGCCAATTTGTGGCTATATAGAGTTTCATCAGCAAAAAAATATTCATACAAATAATAGTTTGCGATCTGGAAAGCTCTCTTGGAGGAATGTGTAGAATCATAAATTCCCATGACAGTGTAGAACTTTGATAACCCATCTTTTGCAGTTGTACTTTAAGAGAGTTCCAAAGTTTATATACACATTTACAACTCCAGAACATATGAAGAAGATCCGCTGTTTGATCTGCACAGTATGGACAAATTGGAGAATTCCTAGGGTTAAATTTATGTAATCTAAGATGTGTGTAATATGCATTGTTCCAAATCATCAATTGCGTGTACATCAGTTTTGAAAAGAAACTGATTTCCTAGTTATATCAATTGCTTTTAATATCTGATTGTCTGTTACTGTTACTTTGTTTACCCAATACTCTGAAAGCAAAATTTTGTCCTGAAATTTCAAATCCTTAATTAATTTGTATGCAGTTGCTATAAATTTAGTGTCTTGTTGGATAGCTTGCCACAATTCAGAGCACTTATCCACAAATCCGGCTGCAGGTTTAAAGTTCCTGAAATAGCTCAAGGCAAGTTCTTTAACTTGTCTCATTATAACAATGTAACTTCTAGGTAGATTCATTTCCTGTCTAATTTGTAAAGCTGATAGGTCAAGTTTATTAAAAACATCAAATAGAGTCAGATTAACTATTAATGGAAATTTGCTGAGATCGATCAGCTGATTATTTAGTTTAAAATTAGGATTCCTGTGGAAAGGTTGAAGAACCATCATATATTGCAATAAATCTACGGACTGAAATAAAGTTTGCAAAGATGAGACACAGGTTATTATGTGGTCCATGACCCATATTTTATCAGACTAATTTTGCCCATAAAGGGTAATGCTTTAGGATTTATTTTCCTATCCAAAATATGCTTATGATTCAAGACCACCCAAGTTGGTATCCATTTTGTATTCGTTACATCATAATTAGCAATTCTTAAAATTCGATTAGCGTTTACAATCAAATAATATGCTTCAAAGTTTGGTAGCTCAAGTCCCCCTCTTGTTTTAGGGGTCATTAATTTCTCATAAGATATTCTAGTTCTTTTTGGGTTCCAGATGCATTTGTTTAAAAACTGTTTTTGAAATTGATAATTGGGCAGACCTTAATATGTATAACATTCGTGGTAGTATATTAATTTTCACTATTGATACTTTTGCTAATACCGGTAGTTTTAAATTCTTCCATCTGTCACAATCAGCTATTATGTGTTCCCATACTCATTTAACATTATTGTTATAAAAGTCCTTATTATCCATAGAGAAGTTGATACCCAAATATTTAATATTTTCTTTACATGTTAACTTCCCCATCAGGGCCATTAATGAAAAAGGTTTTGGGGTTCTTAACGGGAAAATATTCATTTTCTGTAAGTTAATTTTATAATTAGAAACTACTGAAAATTCATTTATGAGCTTTAATATCTTTTCACTGTCCGAAATTGGGGTTGTACAATAAATAATAAGATCATCGGCGAATGCTGACATTAATATTTTATTCCTATAAATTATTGGTGCATTATGATACAAATTTTGCTTGATATATAAAAATAGGGGTTCTAGATATAGGTTAAACAATAAGGGGGACATGGGACAACCCTGACGAGTACCATTTTTAATCTGTATTCTGTTAGAATAAGTCCTATTGATGTATAGCGTAGTGTATGGATTAATATATAATATTTGTAGTATCTGAATGAATTCTTGGGGCAAGTTAAAATAGGGTAACACATCAAACAAAAAATTTATGTCTACTCTATCAAATGCTTTCTGGGCATCTATTATAAGACCATAGATATTAAAGTTGTTTTGTTTAGCATACGTCATCATATTATGCAGTGTAAGTGTGTTATCACTAGTTTGTCTAGTTGCCATAAATCCAGCTTGTTCCTTAGAAATTAGATATATCAAAACCTTCTTTAGTCTCGATGCTATAATTGATGTTAAAATTTTTATATCCACATTCATTAGTGCTATTGGTCTGTAATTATCTGGGTTAAGGGGATCTGAATTGGTTTTATGTATGAAAATTGTTTTTGACGCATTGAGGTGGGGGTCACTAATTTTATTTTTAGTTATATAATTAAATACATGAGACAATTCTTGTCCCAAACTATCAGCAAACTCTTTGTAAAATTCAGCTGTAATACCATCAGGCCCTGGCGACTTATGTGCTTTCATATATTGAATTGTATATACTATTTCTTCTTTAGAAATAGGTTTAATCAGGTCACTTTGCAGGCTCTCTTCTAATTCTGTAAAGTTAATTTTTTGCAGAAAACTTTTATTCTGGTTATGTAGAGACCTATCAGTTTGCCCCTCATACACCTTAGTATAGATTTTCCCAAAAATATCAACAATATCCTCAGTTTTAGAATATATTGTGTCGTTATACTGTATTTCCGAAATATATCCAGTTGTTTTTGATTGATTTATAATCCTTGCCAGTGCTTTTGATGGTATTTGAACATTATTAGCATATTTCACTAAACACCTATGTTCTTGAAGTGTTAATGTATTATTATGAAGCAAAAAGAGATCCCTTTGAGGCTTCAAATTTCCTCCTCAGTTTGAGCGTTAAAATTCTGAATCAGCTCATTATCAAGTTGTTTTATTCTTATTTCTAGTTTTTGAATATCACTATTATGAATTTTCTTATAATATGAGGCTTTTTGTATAAGAAATCCTCTAATTTGAGCTTCAGCTGTCGCCCATTCAGTGTCAGGAGTATGTTTTTGGAGCTTCAAGCTATCTGTAAATTCTTTCAAATATTTTATAATTCCGTCTGCTATCTCTTTTTTACTTAAAAGATTTGGGTTGAGTGACCAATTATAACCCCTATACCTTCTTGTGTCTTTTAAATCTTTAGAAAATTTTAACGAAATTTTTGAGTGATCTGATAGATGACGAGTATGTATAACCACCACTGGTTCTAAATTCGTTAGTGCTTTAGATATCAAAAAGTAATCTATTCTAGCCCACATTTTGTGGCATGGTGAATAGAAGGTGTATTTATTTGCATTATTAATATCTTGTGAATAAGAAAAGGGGTCATATAATTGAAAATCTTCCCTAAAATCATTTAATGCTATCCCAGCCTGCTTAGTAAATGCTCTTTGTGGACAAGACCTATCCAACTTTGGATTTTGATAGGTATTCCAGTCCCCACCCACAACAAAATAATAACCATCATATTGTGTTAATATTGGATATAATGATGCTATGAAACTGTGTTGATCATTACATGGGGCATATATATTCAAAAGTAGGATAGGTTTATCAAATGCATTATCCGATAAAATCACATAACACCATCGCCCATTTGGATCCACTTTGGAGTCTAAAATCCTATCTTTGTATTGGGTTTTGATAATTATAGCCACTCCCGCACTGTTTGTCTTACCTTCTGATGTCACTAGCTCTCTAATCCAGTTCTTTTTTTCTAATATCATTCCATTGTTCATTCATCAAATGTGTTTCCTGTAAAAATACAAACAGTGCTTTGTCCTGTAATAATATGTGTAGCAACAGCTTTCTCTTCTTCAAGTTCTGGAGCCCTTTAACATTCCATGAGTTCAACTCCCACATTCGCAGGTCTTGGTATCAAATAACAATATAAGAGGGGAATTATCAAATTGACATGTATTGACTGTACACTATATCTAATCTGGAAGCATTTCCTACATCCCGTCCCTAACCAGTGCTTACCCACTTTACCCCTGGACCAGGATTTATATAGGTCTTGTATAAGAGAAAATATAAACAAGGTTAAACACACCAACACATTGAAAAACTTCAGGTAATAACATTTAAAACATTTCCTAAACTTACAACCTATATATTCTAGCATATCTACATCAAAGTCTAAACTACACATTCCCTACCAAACACCGCTACTTAACTACAGCTTTGGTTTAACTATTAGTTAAACAAATCTCATTTCTAAGGTTATTACTGTGTAAAGGAAAGTTTTAGTAGATTGGGTACTTATTTTATCCTACCTTAAGTATCTGTTTTGTTGCAATCATTATGTACATAAACTTTTACAGAAGAGAGGAGAGAGAGAAAAAAAAAATGCATCCTACATTTTAAATATGTACCCTACACAGTGCCTGTCACTCACTGCATATAGTAAAAAAACGATTTTGGTTCACACCTATAAAAGAAGAAAAAAATAGTAAAAGTACATGTTATTATGTGCTTTAAGTACATACTGTAATGTTATTTCGTTATAAAAAGAACATTAACATATTATTTTCAGTTCTCTTTGTCTTCTCAAGCCAGGAAACCATCAGAAATACTCATGATGGGGGACCTCTTTCACAGCAGGACCACAGGAAGTGTTACATCCAAATTGACACACTCAGTTGAAATCCAGGCATTTCCTGTTTACCACACAATGGAAATAGACCTTGGAGGTAATAACCAGACAGCAGACCCTCAGATTAGCATAAACAAACAGTTTTATTGCTTTTTCAGAGGCCTGAACAGTTTAGTGAAGAAACAAAGGATTAGAAAAGCCTTGAGGTAAAATACATGCTGGATCTGACTACAGGAACATGCCAGTCTCAATGGAAGTTTTTTTCATCCCTCTGATGCAGGTAGAACTTTAAAAACTTTCAGAAACACTTCTTTTGCCTGATTTTTATTGGAAACAGAATATTTAGTGCCATCCACCATAAATGTAAGCATATTGGGGTATTTCATCTGGAATTTAATTTGTTTATCAATCAGAAATTTACAGTAAGCAGATAAAGACTGTCTAGCCTGCCTTACTTGTAATGGTAAATCTTGAGCCAGAAATATTTTAACATTTTTCCACATAACATAGCCACCATTTTTTTTTTTTGCAGTAAACAGTATTTTGCTAACATCTTGAAAGTTCAATATCTTAACATATACAGGTCTAGGCATAGTAGAAGCGTGTACCTCTCTCAGCGCTCTGTGTGCCCTTTCTATTACAATCTGTTTCACCCCATCAGCATCATTTAACAGGATTTCAAATATTTGTGTTATGGCTGATATTAGCTCTGCATACTGGATGTTTTCAGGGATTCCTCTTATAATAATATTATTTCTTCTAGACCTTGCTTCTAAATCAATAAGTTTATTTTGCATGGCTTGTACATCCACATCACATACCTTTGATTTTTTTCCAGCATGTCAATTTTGTCCTCTATTTCAGAAATTCTGGTCTCAGTTTTGTCCATTCTCTGAAGCAATTGATTGCATAAAACTCCAAATGTTTGTATTTGTGAGGTCAAGTCCTTTAGAGCTTCCTGTATAGGTAGTAAAGCATGTTTGATATCCTCCATGTTTAGTGGCTGATCAGTCCTGGATCTAGTTTCTGGTTTCTGTTGTTCCTGCTGTCTAGTAATTCTTTGTTTTTTTGCAGTTCCATCCTTTACTGGCGACTGTAGTTCTGACAACTTTGTCTTAGTAGTAGTTGTTTCCATGGTTCTTCCTTGTTGCAAGATTTTTCTTTCCCCAAGCAGAAAGGCAGAATAAAGAAAGCACACGGTCCTTTGTTTGTTTCTCTCTTCAGAGCAAAGTAATCACTTGTAATCCTGATGGATAAATACTTTTTTTTCCCACTTTTTTAACTGATTTTAGATTAGGTAAGTATAAATGCAACTTTTTATCATCAATTTGATGTTTAAACCTCCTGATATCCACTCAGATCAGAGATTTTCCTCGGGTTAATTGAAGAGCTGCAGTTTAGCAGTGTTTACAGCATGGCAGCCATCTTTGAATCTACATCCAGTTTTTCTGAGCAGCTTGTGCTAATGTCAACACTAAAAAAGCACAAACTGTTTAAAACTGAGTAAATGAATATTCACAGTATAGCAGTTCACAAACAATTATTGTGCCAAGGGAATACATCTCAATAACTAGCTTTGTATGGCAGTTAATTGTAAAAGTTGAAAAGAAAGTACATCTTTCCATGTATCTTGGGGTAGCATTTTGAGGGGTGAGTACATTTCTACAATGACAAGTGGGTACTGGAAGCAGCAACATTAGGTCTGAGTACAAAATGTAAATCTCTGGCTACAGCCCTGACTTCTGATATAAGAACTATACAAACCTTCTGTCTTAAACAATGATATCCACAGCAACCAAGGATGATGTCCATCTTGGAAAGCTGAAAGGGCCACGCCTACCTGAGTTAGCAATTTATAGTAATGGGTTGCTGTGACAGTGATTACTGCAATTACTACACAGCAGGCTGCATGCAATTAGCAAATGGTGGCCACTAATTGGTGCAGAGGCCATCACATGCTCATGTGCAAATGCCTACAAAAACAGGCTGCAATCTCTGCCAACAAACTCAATCATTCTATTGCAGAGACTGACAGAGAGAGAGAGAGAGAGAGAGAGAGAGAGAGACAGAGAAAAGTAAAAAGAAAAATAAATATTACCAAATCATACAAAGGAAAGGTATGTGACACATATGTATTTACTGGCATGTAGTAGATGTTATTGAAGAATAGTCTACATAATGTGAACCATTCATATGTAGCAGCAGTACTTATTTATGCATAGATGTTCTGCTTAACTACTGCTATGGACAATACACTGTGTACCTGTGGGCAGTGGGACATACCTGTGAAATGTGTAGCTCAGCATTAAATGTCAAAGATCTGATCCATGTTGTCTGTGTTCTGTACAGTAGTTTGGCCAATGGCTGTTGGGGGATTAGCGCTGACATTATATAAACATGGGTGTGACAGAACAGCACATACATGATAGTCATATTAAAGTGTAGCTTAACAATGGCAACTGCTGTAGCAGTCTAGTATGCTTATCTAGCATTTGTAGCCATATATAACCCCCAATGTTAGTGTGTGTTCATATGTGACACCTGTTTGTGTTGCAGCAAGTCCCAACAGTTCAGCTGTGAGGTCCAGGGACTTACAACAGTGTGGACCTTGTGTGTGTATGCCACACACATACAGAGAAATATATATGTCATATATATTCACATCTGTACATGTGCATAGAGCAGGGGACATATTGCAACTGTTTGTGAAGGGTGGAGATATAAATGTTGGTGAAGGTTAGTATGCGCATATTTGTATGTAGGTTTTAGTGTGTGACAAACAAGACAGCATACAGTGCTGGTATATGACATGTGGTGGTTAAACACTGTGTGTGGTTTGTTCAGTTTGCAATGTTGAAGCCAGTGAGGCCTGCTAAAGCTACCTGGGCTGTGAACACCTACAATGCATTTATCCCAAGACTGTGCGATTTTATTACATTACTGTACATCTCACATCCTTTGTATAATTGATATTCTCACTATGAAAGGTGAAATGTATATGTGCCTACATATATATGTATATGTATATGTAAACCAATGGATGTGTATATGTATATGTATATGTATATATATATATATATATATATATATATATATATATATATATATATATATATATATACTCATACACACCTACATCTACTTGTTGCAATAGATTCTCTGTACTGTTGACTGACTGTGATGGTCAATGTGTTTGTGAATACATCAAATATATGTATCTGTGGGATAGCTTAGTGGGAAACTGTTTATGTCATGGTATTATGGGTCCTTGCTTTGATCCTAGCAAAAGCTGTGTATTCTGTTGCTAGGCAGAAAAAGTGCTATTGCATACAATGTGATTAAGTAGCTTGGTTTTAACTAGGGTGTGTCATTGGAGGCTAAAGCAGTACATCTATGATTATTGATTGGTACTGATGTTGAATCCAAATCCTGTGTGTACTGTAGTACTACTTGAAGCTC
The DNA here is from genome assembly GCF_019279795.1 of Protopterus annectens. NCBI lineage: Eukaryota > Metazoa > Chordata > Ceratodontiformes > Protopteridae > Protopterus > Protopterus annectens. The sequence goes on from NC_056729.1 coordinate 720,108,116, forward strand.
TGGGCCTGTACAGCAAAGTATGGTGTATGTCCATATTGCTTGCATCCACTGTTTTGTGTGGTCCCTGTATTCATCACAGATTACATTTCTCAAGGGTAAGGTTGTGTAAGTACTGACACACAGTACTGTATAGTACACACTGAAAGCTTATATCGGTTGTCATACCTTTGTGTCCCGTAATTATGCCTGATGTGTGTGTGGGTATGTCTGTAACATGTCCTTTGACATATGTGTGGTAAAACATATAACTGCATATCTAGCAGCATTCATAGTGTACTACAGCAGTATGCAACCTATATTCCCAATTGTGCACATATTTTGGCCACGGGTTTGCCATTAACAAGTTGTGTGGTATAATAGTAATACATTTACTGGACCTTACACTCATTGTGATGGATGAGATATTTCTTTACACATCAGCTTGATGTATATCTGCTGTGGCTAGGTGGTGCATCATTGCATACAGTGTGCCAGGTACTCTTGTATAGTCTTATATAGTGATTTTATTTTGTTGCTGTGCAGAACAGGGTTCATTAGATAGAGAGTGAGCCAGGCACTTCCAAGCAGTTGTGGGGTGAGCAGTGATAAGAGGCAGTTAAAGTGTTTCACTCTCGGTTAGCTAATAGGTTGCTATATATGGCAGTTCAGTGTTATCTGTACTGTATAATGTTAAATGTGCCATATGACTTGCTCAGACATATTTTCATATTTATGTCTTCCAGGGATCATGGCGCATCACAGGAACCCCAGTTACAGTAGTGCTGAAGATGATATAATTACTACCAGTATGATTCAGCACTACAGTCTCATGTTCTCACAAACCAGCCAGGACCAGCAGGAGCGGACTGCAATGTGGCAAGATGTTGTCCGCAGGGTAAATGAGGTAGGCCTGCATAACCAGACATATGAGCAGATACGCCACTACTGCAGTGATCTTCTCAGACATGTCTGTCAGCATACTGCTGATGTGCAGACAACAGCTTGCAACAGGAGGTGGTATTAATATCCACCTCCCCTCACCAGAGTGGAGGAGCTGCTCCTGAGCCTGGTGGCACCTGCCCAACAACAACAGCAGCAGGCATACACCATGATGGAGGTTGGAGCCACCCAGCAAGCACACATGGAGCATGCAGGTAACATGGCACATCTGTAGACTACTGTTATCTGTATTAGTAGATCATGCATATGTGAGATGTGGAGTGTGTCATTAAAAGATGTGGATCCTGTTGTTGTGCAATACTGATCATTTGGAACATAATCTGTAGCTCTGTGAATGTAAACTATTGTCGTACTGTAAGATTGCAAACACACAGTAGCAATGCCACAGTTGAGGCCACTGACAAACTGTCTCATCTCTATGTAGGTCCCTCTGGGGTGACATCAAAGCAGCGGACAGATGCTGGTGAGTGTGTTCTACATTTATTATTGTAAATAAAAAGTGCATGTCATATTTAAGGTGCAGGCCATGTACACATGTAACACACCTACCCACAATGCATGCTGTGCATGTTTGGTGTAAGACCACACACATCTCACTAATGTGATTAGCTGCCTCAAACACATGCAATACCCAGACCATCTCAAACAAATGTGGCTAGACTGTAGTGACCATTGGATAGGCACAGTTAATACTCAACATGCACATAACATACACATCTATGTCATACACAGAGCATTTTAACATGCTACACATAAAGGATTCCCAAACCCTCTGTAAAGACACACTCCAGTATCCAAAATGTCATCCACACATTGCACATAATATACCTGATGGGTAGAGGCCTATCATGGGGCATTTAAACACTCTGCAACACACTACACATTCATGTCCTTACAAACTCATGTAACAACTGGTTGTGAAATGGTGAATGTAGCCAAGGTAGTACAGTTCCAGTACAGAATGAGTAGTGCTGGTTTGGGAAACATTTGTAGCCTTGAGTAACCACATGATGCTTCATGATGATGGCCTATGGTACTATACACCATCTGGTTATTGTAACCACAGTACTACACATAGCTTCATTGCTATACACCTTAATGTTGCGTGTGTGCACACATATGCATCTCTAAACAATATGCATACCATTCACCATTTGCACAACTGGCACATATATGTCTTGTGATGCTATTGAGTGGCTAGGTCATATGACACACATTGGGTATGTGTAGTATTTAAATATGCAGTTGAGTTTTAGCATGCCATGTCATGGATGACACTGGCATGTCCACAATATGATCTACACTCACCATAAGTACCATACATTGGGTATGTGGCCAAATGGTATTCCATCAATTATCCATGCACCACTGATGATGTTGTGTGAATACTCATCATGCATGTGCTAAAAATGTGTCTACAATTATTTGCTAAAGACACAGAGGCTGTAATCAGCATTGGATACCTATCTGACACACAGATACACATCCAGCCATGGTATGTACACCTGTGAGTTATGGTGCACAGTACATTACAGAGTTGTGAATACTTGCACAGCAATGTTGTGTCCATGTATGCATTGCGTTCCAGGGGGAGGCCAATCACCTAATAACAAAACACATGCATCAAAGCCATGTATACTGTTAGTAACAAGGACTGTCTACACTTGCACTGCATGCTGTTCAGCAACACATTCCTGCATGCTGACATGTGTGATATGACTGTTTTGCTTGTGATACTGTACCCCACCATCACCTGCTATTGTGTATGTTCTGAGATTGCTGGTGTGTGTGTCTGCTTTAGGGAGGAGTGTATTTTTGTGTGTGTGCTTGTGTGCATTTGTGCATGTGCACATGTGTGCATGTGTGCATTTGTGCATGTGTGCATGTGTGCATGTGGTCTGACATCATGTTCAGGTCTTAAAGTGTGTTTCCTGTTTTCCTCTCACAGGTGCCGAGGTAGGGCTGGTTCAGTACAGCAGGGAACCTGATGTCACTGAGACAGACAGTGATCATGAGGATAGGTGTGTTGAGGCACAGGCAGGTTTGTCAGGGTCTGTTGTTGGGCCACCAATTGACAGTACACAAGTCTCCACCCCATCTATGCACACAGTCATACTGCCTGTACATCCATCATCACCATTGCCCTTAGCTGAGGGACAGTGTATGGTTGGCACTGGCCAGGACAGTGTGGTAACTATGGCACATGTATCAGGACACAGCAGCCATAGCCAGATGTCTGGAATGGTACCACATAGGCAGATGCCCAGGGGTTCTCATCAGAGCACTGCTGGTCATCATGCCCCTGGCAGATGTGCCACACCTCTTTCTACCACATGCATGTTCCAGGCTGTCATGGAGGCACAGACACAAATGGAGCGGTACACCAGATAGGGAATAGGGACACAGAGGGCTCGTAACACCTCTGTAAATGACAGTATCCATGACCTAGCAGGTACCATATGTAATTACACTGAGGTCATTGATAGACGTTGGGGTGAGACATTGGATGTCCTCCACAATGTCATGTCCATGTGTTAGGACAGTGTGGGACGGTTGAGACATCGATGTGGATGTATGCCAGCAACATCAGCAGCCGGAGGTCGCCGTGGATGTCCAGCAAGTCACAGCCGCTCCTGTAGTGTCAGTACCAGCCCCAGCAATGTTGGGGGGCTGTCCATAGACTGTCCTAGAAGACCACGTGCACATGGCTCTGGCCAGTCCCAGCAGGGACCTGGATCCAGTGGACATATGTCAACCTCTTCTGATAGTACCCAGTCTGGATTAATACCTAATACTGTCTGTATCCCCTCTGCCAGGCACAGGTTCCATATCCATGGCCAGAGACGGTGATCTGTAAAGCCTGCCAGGTACAGCCTGTAGCTGTCTCACAAATCCCCGTATATGGCAGCCACATGGTGGAACTGTGTGCATGCAGACAAACACACATAAACCAGAAACCTAGGGCAAACACATACCCGCACACATTACATCAACATTGGCCCATAATAGTTCTCATGGCCCTCACACACACACTCACACACACATGTCGATTGTATGGCTCAGTGTAGGCCTCTGGCAAACCAACACCACACCTGTGCATATGATGAAACCTGTCCCACCTCCTGTCATCTGTAACATTGATGCAGGAACAGGTTAACATGGTGCTGATGTACAGGGTGACTTTAATAAAGCATAGCAATGGTTGAATGTGTAGCATGTTGCCAGCAGTAAAGTGTAATGATATCCTTGGAGGTGTTGCTGAGCAGGCATGATGCATTAAAGCTGTAATTAGCAATGTTGTATTGTTTCCACCAGTGTTTATTCCAATTGTGTTTTGTTTGCCCATGTGCCACTTGGCTGATGTGTGTAGTTGTGTCAGCATGTGTTATACAGTGGACAGTAAGTGCGGGGTGTGTGCAGCACAGGTTTGCAGGTGTACATTTGTGAACATGGTGGAGGTGCACTGTCTGCATGTACGTGCATATTGGACACATGGGCAGGGTGGCATGCCCTGTATTGGCCAGTGTTAACACTCCATACTTTCTATTGGTGGCCAGTATGCATTGTACTACACACATTTTGGAACTTGAGTACGCATGTGTGTGTATGACACAGGTTGACACTGTGCTGTGGGTGATGCTGTTGTTGCTATCTGTCATTGGTTTGCATTACTAAGGTTAACACTGTCCCAGCTGCATAATCCTTTATTAATGCACACTGTTTACCTACAGGGTTGCATGGACCGTGCTATCACAGACACAAGAAATTCTCACTTATACAGTAAAAGTGCATTAGTCTCATGGACCCCTGCCATAAACTAAATATATAATAGAAGGTGTGAAGTTGTACCAAAAAAGAGTTACATACCAAGAAGGGATAACCTCTCTGGTCAGTATCATTGGGAAAATACAATCCCTCAATAAACATACAAGGCAAGCTTCAAAATACAAAATGGCAAGGATTCCAAAGACAACACTAAAGCTTTCTTCAGTGTTGTTCATAATCTACAGGGGAAATTTCAGATCAGGTTACAGTTAATGTAAATGGTCACAAAGTACACTTATCTGACTGACATTACCAATTCCTTGTCAGACAGTTTGAATGTGGATTTCACCACCCTGTCATTACACAAGGGCCACATTTCCAGACCTGAAGAATGTAAAACTTGATGATTCACAGACACTCTAGTTAAAACATCTCTTTAACAAAGTACACACCACAGTGGCAATGGTACTGGACACTGTCCCTGGCTGTGTCATACACAAGCTGACATATGAAGTCACCACTCCAGATGCAGCCTCTATACAGGTTACATACTTGTGGAATGACACACGGGAATGGTGTTCACAGTCCACAGGGGTTGAGCTACAACGTCTTCTTCTTCTCCTTTCAGATGCTCCCATTAGGGGTTGCCACAGTAGATCATCTGTTTCCATTTCTTCCTGCCCCCTGCATCTTGCACTGTCACACCATCCACCTGCATGTCCTCTCTCACCACAGCCATAAACCTCATCTTAGGCATTCCTCTTTTCCTATTACCTGGTGGCTTCATCCTTAGCATCTATTTCACAATATACTCTGCATCCCTCCTCAGCACATGTACAAACCAACTTAATCCTGCCTATTTGGCTTGGTCTACTAACCTTCAAACCTGGCCTGATCCACTAATATACTTATTCTTAAACCTGTCCACCCCCGTCACACCCAGTGCAAATGTTAACATAAATTGATTAAGGGTAGAACTACAACAGGTATTGAAAACTCTCACCCTATAAGCCAGACAAATGTTATCTGGAAAGCTATGGAACACAGCATTATGGAACTCACTAACAGAGACATTATGAACCTGCAAACACTGCACCATACCTACTTAGGTTCTCTAAAGGCCAGATCATGGCTCCTACACCTAGTAGACTTCAAGCCAGTCAACAAGGCTATATGTGAGGGAGGGGAGGTCAACACAGCCAAGCTATAGCTCACCAGCAATTCATACCCATCTCACATACTGGTATTATACATAACCTCAACAGACTGACCATAAACGATTGTTAGATGGTGGCTTGACAACTGATGCACAGATGTAGGACACACAGTAACATTTGCAGCCTCTGTGTACTATTCTATGCAAGTAACAAGTGGTATTCACCTGCACTCAGTCCTGGGACCACTCCTGTTTGGCATATAGCTTTCTTAGGTACAAGCAAACACAGTAGGGATATGTCTGCCCATGTTTGATGACAATGCATACTGTGGGCTATACTTTATTCTCCAGATGACACACACATCCTCCAAAAGGGTATCATACAGACAGATACCTGGTGTCAAACTCATGCTGTAAAGCTATAAGCCAAAGAAAGCATAGTTATCCACTTTTAGAAAACAAAGTATCCCCAGAGTACCACATAGGTAGTAGCCCCCAAAATATGGAACAGGTACTAATGTATACATAGAGCCATGTGTTAAGTCATCTCTCCTTTGATAATCACATTACCAAAGGGTTTTGGAAATCCCTCTGTGGAGCACATAAGCAATAAAGGGTTTGCATGCAGATCCACAGAGGTTGTTGCACACCTATAATGATTAGTTATCTTTGCCAGACTTTGCTTGCTTTGGAACAGGTTTCAAATATACCTCAAGCATAAACCCTCACTCACATGCTTCAATAGAAACTGTGATGCGTGGATGTGAAATGGAAGACGTAGCCCAGGGATCACTGCAGTGGCTAAGCTTGTCACAAGCATACAGAAGTGACCTAAGGTCTGGAAAGCGCCAGCATGTTCTGGCAAAGATAACACATGTGTTCATGGAGAAAGCAGAGCACCCACCTATGAAATACTTGAGGTCACATGTATGTATATGGATTTGCCCCACAGCTACCTTACATATGTAATGCACATACAGTTGTCATTGTGATATGTCATACACTAGAAAAATCAAAACCCACTCCACATTGGCAAACGGTGTCACACACCTGGAACACCCACACACACAGTGAGAAAGTGTGAGATTCAAACTCTTTCCTAACTAAATTATGATACTACAGCAGTATGCATTTACATGACGTGCTATACACATTACTAGGGCTTTATTTTTCCACAGGTATATTTGTAGGATGGTGACATCATCAGATTTGTCAAAGATGATTATACCACTTTTAAGGTGTGTGAGTAGTCTCCAAAAAGGTTATTTCACCCCAGGGAGACACACACACACTCAGCAAATGCAGGATTCAAACCCTTATCTAACTACATTATGATACTACAGCAGTATGCATTTTCATGACACACTATACACACTACGGGGATTTTAACTTTCCACAGGTACATTTGTAGGATGGTGACATCATCAGATTTGTATACCACTTTTAAGGTGTGTGAGTAGTCTCCAGAAAGGTTGCTCCTCCCAAGAGGGAAGACACACACACAGTTGGTAAGTGCAAGTTTTAAACCTCTATCTAACTACATTTTGATATTATAACAGTATGTATTTACATGATGTGTTATACACACTAGTGGGATTGTTTTTTCCACAGGTATATTTGTAGGATGATGACATCATGAGATTTGTCAAAGATGAGTATACCACTTTTAAGGTGTGTGAGTAGTCTCCAAAAAGGTTGTTTTACCCCAGGGAGACACACACACACTCGGCAAATGCAGGATTCAAACCCTTATCTAATTACATTATGATACTACAGCAGTATGCATTTTCATGACATGCTATACACACTACTGGGATTTTAACTTTCCACAGGTACATTTGTAGGATGGTGACATCATCAGATTTGTATACCACTTTTAAGGTGTGTGAGTAGTCTCCAGAAAGGTTGCTCCTCCCAAGGGGGAAGACACACACCCAGGCGGTAAGTGCAGGTTTTAAACCTCTATCTAACTACATTTTGATACTATAACAGTATGCATTTACATGACATGCTATACACATTAGTGGGATTGTTTCTTTCCACAGGTATATTTGTAGGATGATGACATCATGAGACTTGACAAAGATGAGTATACCACTTTTAAGGGGTGTGAGTAGTCTCCAAAAAGGTTGCTCCCCAGGAAATCACACACACACTTGGCAAGTGCAGGATTTAAACCCCTAACTACATTATGATACTACAATATTTATTTACACAATGTGCTATACACATTACAGGGATTTTACTTTTCCACAGGTATATTTGTAGGATGGTGACATCATCAGATTTGTCAAAGATGAGTATACCACTTTTAAGTTGTGTGAGTAGTCTCCAAAAAGGTTGCTTTTCCCCAGGGAAACATACACACGCACACAGTTGGCAAGTACAAGATTCAAGCCCTTAACTAATTACATTATGATACTACAGCAGTACACATTTACTCAACGCGCTATCCACATTACTGGGATTTTTTTCCTGCCACAGGTATATTTGTAGGATGGTGACATCATGAGACTTGACAAAGATGAGTATACCACTTTTAAGAGATGTGAGTAGTCTCCAAAAAGGTTTCTTCTCCCCAGGGAGACACACACTTGGTAAGCACAGGAATCAAACCCCTATCATACTACATTATGATACTACAGCAGTATGTGTTTACACGACATGCTATACACATTACTGGGATTTTGTTTTTTCACGGGTATATTTGTAGGATGGTGACATCATCAGATTTGTCAAAGATGAGCATATCACTTTTAAGGTGTGTGGATAGTCTCCAAAGAGGTTGCTACTCCCTGGGGGAAACACACACTCACACACAGCTGGCAAGTGCAAGATCCAAACCCCTACCTGACTACATTATGATACAACAGCAGTACCCATTTACACGACACACTATACACATTACTGGGATTTCACTTTTCCACAGGTATATTTGTAGGATGGTGACATCATGAGACTTGACGAAGATGAGTATACCACTTTTAAGGGGTGTGAGTAGTCTCCAAAAAGGATGCTCTCTCCCCAGGGAGAGACAGACACACACACACAGTTGGCAAGTGCAGTGTTCTTAATCCAAACTATGTACGTCTTTACACTTCAGCAAGCAATATGGAGTTACAGGGTGAAATACAGACATTACTTGCTGACAGTTTGCCCAAAGTTTTTTTTTCACATTTGCTAACCACAGCAGGCTTATCATACTAGGTGTATTGTGAGTGTATTGTATGCCTAGGCCATGACCATATCATATATGGGTTGATGCACCACATGCTGGAACACACAGGGTCAAACCAGTGGCTAAGCTCTGTCAACCCAATACTGGACAGTACAGTCAGGAGGAGTAGGGTCATACAACCACAACACCAACTGTCTCACATAAACCTACAATATAAGAACCAGCAAAACACACACATAAATACACATTACCATACTCGGAGAATACAAATATTAATCTGAAAAGGAGAATGTCCTCCTAAGCAAACAAGCAAGCAACATGCACCTCCAAGCACACGCCAGAAAAGACCTAATACACCAAAGCAGTGTGCTTCACAACAGGCCCTAAGGCTAAACAACATAGCCAACACACTAGTAATAGGTGACTTCATAGTCAGGCACACAGATGTTCCACTCACTCAGCTGGACTAGGGGAAGGTTACTGTCAGTTGTCTGTCAGGTACTATGATCCGCCACATAACACAAGCACTTACATCACTCCAGAACAGGTACATATATGACGTGTTCTTTGTACATGTCAGTGTGAATGATCTGTGACATACCTCCCAGAACAACATGACAAGAGATATATATTAGCTCTATGATCATGTAGCCCAGGCTGGTATGACCCTGACCTTGAGTAGCATCTTACCTTCACCTACATGATACTGCAATATAACAGAAAGATGATAAACTTCAACAATTGGCTGAGCTTCTGGTGTCATTCATAGGGGATTCAGTCTCTGTCTGCCTGTGATGACATGATAGACGAGCCTTGTTGCTTCACTACAGATGGTTTGCACCTGTCGCCCCTATGCTTCTGAATACTGACCAAGGCTCTTGCTGTCCCCATATTACCTTTTTTAGGCAAGGCTCAAAGGTTCATAGGTTAATAGGAAGGTACTAGGCTATCTGCCCAAGAGCATTTATAAGCCTAACCATAATGAGTTGGCTTTTGCCTCCTTTTTAGATTAGTTTCCTGGGCCTCTGTCTAGCAAGGCCACTGAAGTGATCCCAGGGGTAAATTTACAATTTCCCATCCACTCGTCATGATTCCTTTTGAAGAGAGTCAGCGAGGGGCTCTGCCTAACATCAACTGGGATTCTATTCCAGAGTGAGGGAAGTCTCTGGGACAGGAATCTATCCCTCCAGTACATCCTGTTTATTGCTGTGCTGAGGTTTAATTCACTGGAGCATGTGGCTCTAAGAGATTTAGTTTTCTTGAGGTGGAGCATGTCCATTAATTCCAGGTTGGACATGGCCTTATACATCAGGCATAGATCACCTCTGAGTAGGCAGTAAGCAACCGAGTAGAGCTGGAGTTTCTTTAGTCGAGCTACATAGGGCATCTCTTTGAGGCCCATGATCCTCTTGGTGAGGTACTTCTGTGGTCTTACCAGCTGTTGCATGTGCCGATTAAGGTACATACAAAATGGGGCATTGTACTCTATTATGGGCCTAATGAGTGATGAGTAGAGGGGCGCAATGATCTCTCTTGATCTAGAGGTGAACCCATTCATGATTAGGTGGGCTACATGGAAGGAATTTCTAACCACTTTGGTAATGTGATTATCAAAGGAGAGGTTACTATCTACCTGGGTCCCCAGGTCCCTAATTTCATTTTGACACCAGGCATCTGTTTCAGTGAGGCTCTTTTGTAGGATGTCCACATTGTTAGTAGTTTCGATTATGGCTCCTAGTTTGCAGTCATCTGGGAACTTCATTAGTCAAAGACCTTCTGTATTAGCCTGTACTTCAGGGAAGTAGATACCAAACAGGACAGGATACAGGACTGAACCCTGTGGTACTCCACTTGTCACTGGTCTGAAGTCGGACTTGGAGTCTGCTACTTTCACAGTGTGGGTTCTGTCAGTAAGCCAGTTGGCAACCCATCTTGTGACATAGGGATTTATACCTAGTTTAGTGAGTTTATCTATAATTCAAGAGTGTGGGATGGTGTTGAAAGCCTTGGCAAGATCTAGATAGGCTGTGTGAACCACCTTACCCTTGTCTACTGCTTTGGTGACTGCTTCAAAGAAGTCTATCAGGTTTAGGAGACATGATCTGCCTTTTACAAACCCAAAATGGTTGTTGTCCAGAGTTTGGAGATTACCAATGTCTTTTTGTTTATAAGTTCCATGATGATACATTCCATGGCCTTGCAGACCAAGCTCATCAGGCTAATGGGGCGCTAGTTCCCGGGGTCCGTGGTGGCTCCCCCTTGTGTAGTGGGATAACCGTTGCTGTGCGCCATTCAGCAGTCACAAAGCCTGAGGTGAGGCTATGATTGAACATGGTACATAGGTGTGGTGCCAGTTCATTCTGTAGTTTGTGTAGAATGCAGCCTGGGATGTTATCTGGTCCCATGGATGCTGTGTTCCTGCCTTTGTAGAGTGGTTTTTACCTGTGCAGCCATGATGACAGCAACTTTGCATTCTTCTGGTATAGAGATGGGCTCTTTCATGGGTGAGAGGGGGCTAAAGTTAGCACTGATCCTATCTGCCACGATGTTGGCAATATCAGTTGGGTCTGTATATTTAGTGCCATTGTGCTGTAACTCAGAGCAGATCTGAGTGTTGCTATTGAGATTTTTGACATAGCTATAGAATGCTTTGTGGTTGTCTTTAGAATCAGTGGTGATTTTGTTTTCATAACTAGCTTTGTAGGATTTTATCAGGGATCGCAGCTTCTTACTGAGGCTGACCAGGGAGCTCCTCCACTCATGGGATTTACCCTCTTTTGCAACAGTTTCTTCCTTCTGTTGTGCAGTTTGTTTATGGCAGGGGATCACCAGATTGGCTTCCTTTTCTTGGAGGATAGCATCTTGGTTCTGTTTGCGATAGCATGATGCATGCACTCACGTAAGTGCTTATAAAGTGCAATTGTGAAGGATTCAGTAGTCATAACTGTATTGTCCATCTGCATGGGTGTCCTGAAGTTCACCACTTCTGTCTTAAGAAGCATGAAGTTGGCTTTGGAGAAATATTTTAACATGGTTTCCTTAATGGGGGGTGGGGACAGAATGTGGATATGTAGGGTAATTAGCTTATGGTCAGATGGGACCAATGAGCCGTTGACTTCAGGTTTGGAACACCGGTCACTCAGGACAAAAGAAACTCCATAACCAACACAAATAACCACAAAGTTAGCTAAACGCTACTCATTGCCAGAAGTCTCAGCCTCCTGATGCACACACTCGAGGCACTTCTCATTATGGAGAATATTGATATCTGTGCAGTAACAGAAACCTAGTTCAAGGCTCTGGAGAGCACACCAGCACTACCAGGATACTACTTAGCCCATACCTTCTAGCATCAGAACCTCGATCATAGCACATAAGGTGGGGATGTATCCATATTCATCAAGGATACCTACACCTCTCTCTACATCCACTCTCCAGAATATGTACCCATAGAATGTTACACAGCAACTTTCTTCTCACTCCACAGGGGTGGGGCCACAAAAGACCCTTGGCATTCACGCTCTATGAGCCTGATGAGTCTGATCTGCAAGGCAATGGAGCCAATCATAGTGGAAGTCAACAATAAAGACATTGGGAACCTTCACACAGTTGAGCACACCCATTTTGGCTTCGTCAAATGCAGATCACGCCTCCTGAACTGGGTGGATTTCTTTGAGACAGTTACCCAGGCTACAGATGATTGAAATGAGCTCCAAACAGCCTACCTATACCTCGCTAAGGCCTTTGACACCATTGTCCAGTCAGGTATCATAGATGAACTCACCAACTTGGGCATGAATCCATACATCACAAGATGGATTGCAAACTGGCTCATAGATAGATCCCACAAATTAAGAGTTGCTGGCTCCATGTCAGACTCTACACCGGTAACAACTGGTGTCCCCCAGGGTTCAGTCCTGGGGTCCCTCCTGTTTAGTATAGATGTCTCAAAAGTACATGCCAACATAGGAGGGTTGTGGTTGACTAAGTTTGCTGGGAACTGTAAAGTGTTTGCCATAATAGATTCCCCGGATGACACAAATATTCTCCAGAAGGGACTCTATGAGACAGATGTGTGGTGTCAGATGCATGGCCTCAAGCTCAATGTGAAAGAATGCATAGTAATCCCCTTTGGTGAAAACAAAGTACCCACAAACTACCACATAGGTGTTACCCCCTAAAAACTGACAAGGTAATAAGGGATCTGGGGACACAAGTAGATAGTCATTTTTCCTTTGACAACCATGTTGCCAAAGTGATTATGAAATCCTATGTGGCCCACCTACTCAACAAAGGGTTTGCATCAGGATCAAAAGAGGTAGTGGTGGCCGTCTACTCTTAAGTCATCAGACCCATCACTGAGTCAATGCACCATTTTGGATGTACTCAACTAAGCATATCCAGCAGCTGTAGAGACCACAGAGGTACCTCATCAAGAGGATTACTGGCCTCAAACAGTTGTGTTATGCAACACAACTGGTAAAACTAAATCTGTTCTCAGTTGCATACCGCCTACTCAGAGGCACACTCTGCCTAACATACAGAGCCATATCCAACACATAACTGTTGAACATGCTCCATCTACGGATAATAAAATTGAGTCACACTACACACTCCAGGGATATGAACCACATCACAACAATGAATACAACATGCTGGTGGGATAGAGTACCATCCCAGACATTTGCCTTACTGTGGAACAGAGTCCCAATGTACATCAGACAGAGCCCCTCGCTGACATTCTTCAATAGGAACCTTGATGAGTGGATGGAAAACAGACACTTCATGCCAGGCATCACATCAGCAGCCCCACTAGAAAGGGGCTTAGTGTACTATTAGAACTAGGGCTTAGGAGACTACCCAATGGGGTGGTGAAAGCTGCACAACTTGCCTAGGCTAATATATGCCTTCATGAAGATAGTCTACTACATACCTATGAACCTATGTGACAGGTACATGTCTACAGATAGTAGATGTGTACTTCATTGTACAGTCATATTGTACAGTAGGGACATGGACCACATACACTGTAATCCTTACAGATACTGGTGGCTGTTATGTACGGTGGGCGAGATGTGCGCTGCATGCCTTTTTTGCCACTGGGATGTCTGCTGGCTGGGACAGTCCTGGATGTCTCCCTGTCATGGTCACCCTCTTACGCACATCTCTGCCCATCCATCTTTGACTTATTATACTGTGTTCCCCCTACATATATATAGGTACATAGGTGGGTAATAGGCTATCTGCCTGAAGGCATTTATTAGTATGGCCAGAGTTTGCAGCTATCACCACACATGAGGTTAGTTCCCTAGGCCTCTGTGTAGTAGAGCTGATGAAGTGATCCATGGTGTGACAGTTCAGTTTCACATACACTCATCAAGGCTCCTCTGGAAGAGTGTCAGTGAGGGACTCAGCCTAATGTAGGTTAGGAGCCTGTTCCAAAGCAAAGGAAGTTATTGAGTTAGTAATGTATCCCTCCAATATGTTCTATTTATTGTTTTGATGATGATATCCCTAGAGCATGTGGCACAGTGAGCTTGGGTTTAATTCAGATAGAGCATGTACATCAGTTCTGCATTGGACATGGACCTGTCTGTTGGGCAGAGATCACCTGAGTAGACAGTATGCAACAGAGTACAGATTGAGTTAACTTCAGTCTTGTTGCATGGGGCAACTGTATGAGGCCAGTAATCCTCTTGTTGAGGTACTTCAGTGGTCTTTACAGCTGCTGAAGGTGCCTAGTCAGATTCATCGCAAGTGTGCCGTGCTACTCTCTGATGGGTCTGATGACTGATGAATAGAGGGAACCTCCTTTCACCTACATGCAAAGACCTTGGTAATTTGTGGGAACACATAGCATGATTTTCTAACCACTTTGTGAATGTGTTTCTGGAAGTAGAGATGACTATCCACAATGTGCCCATAGAGCCCTTATTATTACCTCCATATTTAGGGTGTTGGCACCTGTGTGGTGTTTGTATGACTGTAGCTCGAGGCCATAATTTTGACACCACATTTGTCTGACTGAGACCCTTTTTAAGGATGTCTCTGTTGTCCCAAACATCAATTATGACAACCTTTTTGCAGTCATCCACAAACTTTGCTAATCATAGCCATCATGTGTTTGACTGTATTTCTGAAAAGTATACACCAGACAGGAGGGGTCCCAGGACTGAGCGATGGGGGACAGCAGTTGTTACCAGCTTACAGTCCAACAGGCAGACCACAATTCTCACCTTGTGGGATCTATCTGTGCCCCAGTTGGCAATCCATCAGATGACATATGTGTTTATGCACAGGCTGTTGATTTTGTGGAGGTGACATGTGTGCGGGAGGTTGGAAAAGGGCTTTTCAAGGTCTACGTAGTCTGTGTGTAGCTCATTTCATTGATGTATGTCCTGGGTAACTGCCTTGAAAACTGTCTAGCAGGTTTAGGAACCATGATCTGCCCCTGACCAAACCAAAATGGGTAGGGTTGGGTGTTTATAGGCTCCCAATAGCTCTGTTTATGAGTTCCATAATGATGGACTCCATGGCCTTGTAGATCAGGCTTATTAGGCTTATAAGACTATAGTTCCCATGGTCTGTTATGCACCAACACTTGTGGAGTGTGCCATACGTTGCTGTAACCCATTCAACAGTTTCATATCCTGTACAGAGGGTGAGTCTCAACAGACTATTCAGGTGCAGGGTCTGTTTGTTTTGGAGTTCACATATGACACAGCAAGGGAAACCATGTTATCCCATTGATTCCATGTTTTTAGGTTTGGATAGAGCTGCTTAACCATTGTATATGTGATTTCTGGGTTTTCACAATCTCCAGGTATGGTAATGGGCCCTTTTGTCAGTGAGAGGGGGTAAATATTTATGAACCTGTCTGACAAGATGTTACACTTTGCATTGACTCAGAACATATATGAGTTTACATTTATGACATAGCGAAAGAAAGCTTAATGCTTCTCTATGGACTCTTTGGCAATATTTTGGCCAGAACATGGCTTGGATAACGTTAGGAGTACTCATTGTTTCTTGATGATACTGATCGGAGATTTATTGATCTTCTTTGGATTTTCACTTTCTTTGAACAACTTAAGTACTTGTAGTACATAGTTTGATTATGACAGGGGTAGAATATATTATATGGGTCTGTTTTCATATCACTGTGTGCGCAAGGCAGGATTGGTGAATAGTGGCAAGTGTCTGGAGTAAGAACTGCAACTACCAGATATGTGTGGCCCACTGCTGTACTCAGACATGACCTAAGTGTGTGAGCATGCCCAGTATGACCTTTCAGTATGTTGTTGACTGACATTTGCTTCATTTGTTTAAGTGTGTGAGCATGCCAAGTATGACCTTTCAGTATGTTGTTGACTGACATTTGCTTCGTTTGTTTAAGTGTGTGAGCATGCCCAGTATGACCTTTCAGTATGTTGCTGACTAACATTGTCTACATCTCTTCACTGTGGGTTGCTCAGCAGCATTCACAACATCACCACCCTCAGCACCTTGCACATGTTGGTTTATGATAGCAATAGCAGCCCTTAACATTTTGTCTGACTTAAGCTTTTTAAGTTTTCACTCTTTGTATACTGCAGTGTTGCAGAGTTCTTGGGTAAAAACAGGGTAGACTGCTGTTTGCAGAGTTTAAAGGGCTGGACTGGGCTGGGCTAGTCTACTGCCTGTGTAATTGGCTGATTCTGATATATTTCACCTGGCAGCTCTACTAGTTCTCCTTGGTTAACTTCCTACTACTTCTTTTCCTTCCTTTTTCCCCTTTCTGTTTCCACAAGGGGCAGAGCTGTGCAAACACACGCACATGGGCACACACGCGAGCACACGCTGTGTGCATGTTTGCAAGAAATTTCAGATATATCCACGGTGTATGCCTTTGGTTTCTTGTTTTCAGCTAGGACAACTGTAGACACGCCTCTTGCAATCATGAGCAACTCAGGGCAAACACAAGCCACGGTGCTCCAATCAGCTTACAGTCTTTCAGGGATATCCCCTCATGATGTCACCTATCTTCTACTCTACTACTCCCCTACTCCTACACTTACACTCTAGGGACATGGCTCACATGCCGGGGAAAATTGGGATTCACTATCCTTATCCTCATTTGCATAGGCTTGCCTACTAATGCTTGGTTACATCTTTCACACTGAGCTTCCCCCCCTTAGCAAGCACTACTCAGTGACCATGTTGTTTTCAGCCTGCCATTCACCTGCATGGCAGAACAAGCTTTTTTAGTGAAATTGCCCATTTGGGGCTATTTTCCACTTTTTTTCATTTTATTTAAAGCGCAGCACATTTGCGCACCGCTGCGCTACGCTTAGACATTGGTGATCAGGGGAAAAAATGGATTTTAAGGATTTACAACATTTGCAAATGCCAATGGCCTTATATTTGGCCATTGGCATGCTTCCTCAACTAGGTGCATCCTTTATTTGGAGCTGTCATAGCTCCGTTTAGCTATTTGCTGAACGGTACTCCGTTACTACCGGAGTACATTTCTGAAAATAACACTACTCTTACACGGACAGGTTAGTGTTTCCTGGATCGCAAATTTACTTCATCGGCATAGCTTTCAGCAACAAATGAGGTAATTTGCATACCATAACACTGTCAGTGCAAGAGTAGCTTTAGAAGCTCTCATGCACGCCCCTGCCGGCTATTGCTGAATCGCTCTGCAGACATATTGCCTGTCTCCCATTTTACACTACTCTTATACTCCGTGCAAGCCTTCGTGAATCCGGCCCTGTATTAATATAAAAGCATTATACTTCACATGTATTGCTATATATCATATAACCTAAGCAATATGACATAAATTATTCAATTCCTGCTTTTTGTTTGTAACAAGAAACATCTTCATTAAACTATCACTTACTACATAGGCAATCATACATTTATATAAATGAAAACAAACCACACCAACACAATCCTAGTTGCAAGCATTTTACATCACAAATCACACTGACACACTCCCAGTTGCAAACATTATACATCACTTATAATCTTCCCAATCTTTCTCATTCAAACATTACATAACTCATTTATGTCCTGCCTTCTTTTAAACCTCATTCCTCCCCTGTATGTATTGTTCCCACAATTCCCATTTTTTCCTATGTAGTTTGCTCCTTCTCTTTTCTAAATATCATAATTCCAGTTGTTTTATCTCTGTTACTGTATTCATTACTTCCAGTATAGTTGTTTTAGATTTTGAGTTCCATTTTCTAGTAATTGTTTTTTTTTTGGCAGCCACCATATTACCATGTTTAGGTAATTCCAACTAATCATCTCCCTCATCAGACCAATCTGCATAACCAGCATCTCTGACAGTGCATCCCACAGGGAATCCTTAAAGTCCACCAACTCACCACACTCCCAGAAAATATGTTCCCAATTACCTCTTTCTTCCTCTTCACACCTCCAACATTTACTGTCTACCTAAGGAAAAATTCTCTGGAGTTCCAAGTTGGGGTATAAAAATATCTATGTAAACATTTCTAGGCAAAAATCCTAAATCTTCTAGATTTTGTTGCATATTTGGGAGATATACATATATCCTCCCATTGTTTCTTTGTGAATTGCTTATCCAATTTATCTTCCTAATCCTTTCTAACCTCCTCTGATTGATTCTTATAGTTATCGTGCAATATTTTATAAGCTGTACTAATTATTATTTTTTTAATGGCAGCTTCTGTTCTAGATTCTATTAAAAACTCTACCAATGGTGGTCTTTCATTTAAGACAGTGTTATCAGTAGAGCCGAGGGGCAGGTTACATGCTGAAGAAATCTTGCAAATAGTGGGGACTGGTCAGGCCAGAGATGAAACAGGTAAGGAAAATGGAGAACAAAGGTGTAAACTCTGTCATTGTTTAGAAAAGCTGAACAGGGAGGAAAGCCACTTAGCAATAAGAGATAGACTCATTTGGGGGGGGGGGGGAGTAAGCAGAAGGAGTTCTGGAATAGTGGATCACAGGAAGAAAATCAAAGTTATGTACACAGAGACTTGCTCTTGCGACATGCAGAAGAAGGTGGACTGTAAAGGTGAATGCAGATACAGTTAAATAATGAGGCTAGAACGATGAATATTAGACAGGTAAAGGAGTAAGAGATGCCAGAAAAGCCTGTTAAATGTGGTAGTTGTTATTATGTTGGGGAACTATACAATGAAGAGTATTTAGAGAAAGACAACATTGATGCACGCTGCACATTAGACTGACAGGATGACTGCATTAAGTAATAAAATTTATATTTAATAAAAGAGGTATCCTTTTATTAAGGAAAAGGGACTAAGGGGAAATACAAGAAGAGACTTCATTTTAACACAGACATAATAAAAGGCAGTTTAACAGAAATCTAAGAAAGAATTTATTTAATGAAAGTTAATGGGCCGAATTAACGAAAGCTTGCACGGAGTGCAAGAAGAGTGTAGGAGCTCACGGAGGCAATATGTCTGCCATACGATCCAGGTACAGCCAGCAGGCGCGTGCACGAGAGCTGCTAAAGCTACTCTTGCACGGACAGTGTCATGGTATGCAAATTGCCCCACTTGCTGCTGAAAGCTATGCAAATGAGGTAAATTTGCAATCCAGGAAACACTAACCTGTCCGTGGAAGATTAGTGTTATCTGCGGTGTTTTTTTCTGGCTATACTACTCAGCAACAGCTCCTCGTGGTCCTGCAAAGTGGTCCTAGCAGCAGAGAACTGAGAAAAGCAACTATATTCCAGATTTAAGTATTTTTTGCTGTTTTTTACCTGAAATACCTTCTCTTGCTTACCTTGAACAAGCTTAAACTGTTTTTTTAACTGTTTGTTGCATTATATATTATCTGCACTTAAAGTTTCATTTAGTCAAAAATTGGTCGAAAGTTGTTTGTTAAATTTAACTGTTGAGGCTGCCCACTAAAGTGTGCTAGCCTGTGTATCTGTTTTATTACTGTTTCCTACATTTCTGTGTGCTTTCTATCTCAAAAACAAAAAAAAACAAAAAAAATCCTTGTTTTTTCACCTCTCCTCGACTAGTTTAGACCAGTATACAGGCTTTGCTGTATTCTGGGCTGTGGTGTAGTTCCTGTGGTGTCCATTGCCTTACTTGGATAGAAGGAAGTTTCTTTGCTCACCAGTGGGAGTGGGGAGCCTTGAGCAGCCTATCTGTCCCTGAAGGAGTGACCTCAGCACAAGAGCTTGTAGTAATTGGTTGTTCATAGGTTCATAGGTTCATACTAGGCTATCTGCCCTGGGACAATTATAAGCCTAGCCCGATTTTGTTTGGCTTATGCCACCCCTTGATTTGAGTATACTGTGCCCTTTTTAAGGTTTAGTTTGCTGTGCCTCTGTCTAATAGTGACACGGAAGTAATCCCCGGGACAAACCTATGATCCCCCATCCACTCATCAAGATTCTTCTTGAAGAGATTCAGTGAGGTGCTCTGCCTAACATGAATTGGAATTCTGTTCCAGAGCGAAGGGAGCCTCTGGGTTATGAATCTGTCCCTCCAGCAAGTTCTATTTATTTCAGTGCTGAGGTTCAAGTCCCTCGAGCATGTGACTCTAAGGGATTTAGATTTACTGAGGTGGAGCATGTCCATTAATTCTGGATTGGACATAGCTTTATATGGCAGGCGTAGATCGCCTCGAAGTAGGCGGTATGCATCTGAGTAGAGCTGGAGTTTTTTTAACCGAGCAGCATATGGCATCGGTTTGAGTCCTTGATCCTCTTGGTGAGGTACTTTTGGGGTCTTTCTAATTGCTGCAGGTGTCGGGTAAGGTACATCCCAAAAGGGGCATTGTATTCTATGATGGGCCTGATGAGGGATGAATAAAGGGGCACGATTACCTCTCTTGATCTAGATGTGAATCCTTTCATGATGAGGTGGGCTATGTAAAAGGTCTTTCTAACCATTTTGGCAATGTGGTTGTCAAAGGAGAGATTGCTATAAACTTGGGTCCCCAGATCCCTAATTACTTTCTCTGTACTTAATGGGTTACCACCTATGTGGTAATTTGTACGCACATTGTTTTTGCCAAAGGGTATGACTATACACTTTTTGGCATTTAACTTTAGACCATGGCTCTGGCACCAGTTATCCATCTCTGTGAGACCTTTTTGAAGGATGTTTGTGTCAGCTGGAGAGTTGATTATGGCGAATAGTTTGCAGTCATCTGAGAACTTGGTGAGCCATATTCCTCCCACGTTGGCCTGTACCTCGGAAAAGTATATACCGAACAAGAGCGGTCCCAGGACGGAACCTTGTGGGACACCACTTGTGACAAGTTTCGAGTCTGACATGGCACCAGCAACTCTCACTCTGTGGGTTCTGTCTTTGAGCCAGTTTGCGACCCATCTTGTGACATAGGGGTTTATATTTAAGTTGGATAGCTTATCTATGATGCCTGAGTGGGGTATTGTGTCAAATGCTTTTGCTAAGTCCAGATAGGCTGTGTGAACTACCTTCCCTTCATCTATGGCTTTGGTGACTGTTTTGAAGAAGTCAACCAGGTTCAAAAGGCAGGATCTGCCCTTGACGAAGCCAAACTGGGTAGGATCTAGTGTCTGTAGGTCCCCAATGTCTTTGTTTATGAGCTCCATGATGATCCTCTCCATAGCCTTGCAGACTAAGCTAGTCAGGCTTATGGGACGATAGTTTCCAGGGTCCGTAGAGGTTCCACCTTTGTGGAGTGGGACCACTGTTGCTGTACGCCATTCTGTGGGCACATATCCTGTAGTGAGGCTGAGATTGTACAGCTGTTTTATTTGAGGGATTAGTTCTTCTTGGAGTTCATGTAGGACGCAACCTGAGATGCCATCTGGTCCCATAGAAGCAGTGTTTTTTGCTTTGGAGAGGGCAGCCTTCACCTGAGCATCAGAGATGTTTGGGAGGCAGCCCTCTGCCGGGATAGATACTTGCTCTTTTTTTTGGGGGGTGGAGAAGTTTGCACTGAACCTGTCTGCCAGGATATTGGTGATGTCTGTGGGTTCAGTGTATTTTTTGTCATTTAGAATCAGCTCAGAACAAGTCTGGGAGTTGTATCCCAGGTTCCTAACATAACTGAAAAAAGCCTTATGATTGTCTTTAGTGTCCTGAGCAATATTTCTCTCAAAGCTGGCCTTGGAGGATTTTATGAGGGATCGTAATTTTTTTCTAGTACTGATCAGGGATGCCTTCTCTATTAGGGATTTTGCTCTATCATGTAGTATCTTCCTCCTTCTGTTGTACAGTTTATTTATGGCTGGGGTCCACAGACTGGATGTCTGCCTTTGGATGTTTGGGTTTTGGTTTTGTTTGGGATAGCATGATCCATGCATTCCTGGAGATGTCCGTAAAATGCGTTTATATAGGATTCTGCAGTTTGGGCTGTAGTTTCCACTGGCCCTGGGGCCTTGAAGGATTCCACTTTGGTTTTGAGAAGTGAGAAGTTTGCTTTTGAGAAGTTTTTCACTGTGGTTTTCTGGGCTGGGGGTGGGGTCGGGATGTGGACATCCAGTGAAATTAATTTATGGTCTGATCTTACCAATGAGGGATATACTTCAGCTGTGGAGCATAGTGTCCCCATGTTGGTAATGATCAGGTCTAGTATGTTATCCCCTCTTGTGGGAGTGGTGACTAGTTGTTCCATAGCATTTGAGTTTATAATTTCCAGGAACCTTTGGGCTAAGGTGCTGGGGCTTGAGTAGTGTTCCCAGTCTATGTTTGGGTAGTTGAAGTCACCCAACATAATGGTGTTTGGAGAGATCTTCATGTTCTCCAATGTTTTCAGGAAAGCTGAGTGGGATTCCTGACTTTGAGAGGGTGGTCTGTAGGATGCTATAAACTGAAAAGCAGTCTTGCCCACTGTTAGTTGCACATGGATGGTCTCCGATACTTCGTGCAATGCCACTAACCTGGAGGTGTGGATATCCTTGATAAATATGGACACTCCCCCTCCTTTTGTGGTTCGGTCCAGGTTTTGGGGCCGAAAAGCATGATATGAGGTATAACTTGGTAGTGCTGGGGTGCTCTCTGGAGCCTTGAACCAGGTTTCTGTCACTGCACAGATATTGATGTTCTCCATACTGAGGAGAGCTTTGAGTGCGTGCATCTTGAGGTTAAGACTTCTGGCGTTTAGCAGCATTACCCTTAGTTTCTTGTTTCTTGTGCTGTCTATGGAGGTGGGTTTGACTTTTGAGCCTTGCCTAAAAAAGGCACTATGGGGTGGCAAGAGCCTTTGCCAATATCCAAAGCCCAGTGGTGACAGGTGCAAGCCGTCCCTAGCGGCAACGTGGCTTGTCGAGCATGTCATCCCAGGCTGACAGACACTGGATCCCCTTAGAATGACACCAAAATTTTAGCCAATTGTTAAAATCGATCATTTTGTCTTTGTACTGTGGCATCATTCTAGGTGAGGGTAAGATGCTGCTCAAGGTCAGGGTCATACCGGCCTGGGCTACATGATCAGAGAGCTCCTCTATGTCTCTTTTCATGTAGTCCAGGGAGGTACGTCTCAGGTCATTCACACCAGCATGTACAATGACTTAGTCATATTTGTATTTGCTTTGGAGTGACCTGAGTGCTTGCGTTATGTGGTGGATCCTAGCACCTGACAGGCAGCTCACTGTGACCTTCTCTTTATTCAGCCTGGTGAGCGGAACGTCAGTGTGTCTGACAATAGAGTCACCTATTACAAGAGTATCAGGTGTGTTATTCAGCCTTAAGGGCTGTGGCTGCTTGGCACACTGACTTTGTGGGCTATGTGTTGTGCGTGTTTTGTTTTGGGGTAGCATTTGCTTGGATGTCTGCTTTGGAGGTCTCTGTTGCTTAGGTAGATTTTTATTTAGAGCCTCCAAGAAACTTACAAACAGTTCAGAACAGCAAGCATGTAACTGAACTTTTTTAAATCTCAGAAAAGTGAGAAAAAAGCAAGATTTTTTTGTTTTTTTCAGAGATAGCAGAGGTTCACAAGTATCAACAAGTTATAACGGTGTAGTAAATGACCCCACACTTGAGTGCTAGGCCAGAGACAGATAAAATGCAAGTTTTGAGGAAAAACGATTTTAAAAATAAGTGCAAACAGGAAATTCAGTAAACAGCCCTAGGTTGTGTTCTAAATACAGTTGCTAATGCAGAAATCAAGTTTAACAAGCCAGAAAATGCTCAAAGTAGGCGGCTATGCAGAAAAACTTAGCCAATAATCTGAAGAAAAATACTTAAAATCTCAAAAGTGGCTCCTTTCTTCTCTCAGCGTTTTCTCCTCTTGGTGGATGCTTTACCAACAGGTCCTAGCAGCAGAGAACTGAGAAAAGTGACTACTTTCCTGATTTAAGTATTTTTTGCTGTTTTTTACCTGAAATACCTTCTCTTGCTTACCTTGAGCTAGCTTAAACTGTTTTTTTAACTGTGTGTTGCACTATATATTATCTGCAATTAAAGTTTCATTTAGTCGAAAATTGGTCGAAAGTTGTTTGTTTGTTTGTTAAATTTAACTGTTGAGGCTGCCCACTAAAGTGTGCTAGCCTGTGTAACTGTTTTATTACTGTTTCCTGCATTTCTGTGTGCTTTCTATCTCAAAAACAAAAACAAAAAAAAATATCCTTGTTTTCCCGCCTCTCCTCGACTAGTTTAGACCAGTATACAGGCTTTGCTGTATTCTGGGCTGTGGTGTAGTTCCTGTGGTGTCCATTGCCTTACTTGGATAGAAGGAAGTTTCTTTGCTCACCAGTGGGAGTGGGGAGCCTTGAGCAGCCTATCTGTCCCTGAAGGAGTGACCTCAGCACAAGAGCTTGTAGTAATTGGTTGTTTTGGACCATTTCTAGCTCTTTTGAAGTTCCCTGTTTAAAATTCGCCTCTGAGCATTTTTTCTGGCTATACTACTCAGCAACAGCTCCTCGTGGTCCTGCAGAGTGGTCCTAGCAGCAGAGAACTGGGAAAAGCGACTACTTTCCTGATTTAAGTATCTTTTGCTGTTTTTTACCTGAAATACCTTCTCTTGCTTACCTTGAACAAGCTTAAACTGTTTTTTAACTGTTTGTTGCATTATATATTATCTGCACTTAAAGTTTCATTTAGTCGAAAATTGGTCGAAAGTTGTTTGTTTGTTTGTTAAATTTAACTGTTGAGGCTGCCCACTAAAGTGTGCTAGCCTGTGTAACTGATTTATTACTGTTTCCTGCATTTCTGTGTGCTTTCTATCTCAAAAACAAAAAAAAAACAAAAAAATATCCTTGTTTTCCCGCCTCTCCTCGACTAGTTTAGACCAGTATACAGGCTTAGCTGTATTCTGGGCTGTGGTGTTTTTCCTGTGGTGTCCATTGCCTTACTTGGATAGAAGGAAGTTTCTTTGCTCACCAGTGGGAGTGGGGAGGCTTGAGCAGCCTATCTGTCCCTGAAGGAGTGACCTCAGCACAAGAGCTTATAATAATTGGTTGTTTTGGACCATTTCTAGCTCTTTTGAAGTTCCCTGTTTAAAATCCGCCTCTGAGTGTTTTTTTTCCTGGCTATACTACTCAGCAACAGCTCCTCGTGGTCCTGCAGAGTGGTCCTAGCAGCAGAGAACTGATTAAAGTGACTACTTTCCTGATTTAAGTATTTTTTGCTATTTTTTACCTGAAATACCTTCTCTTGCTTACCTTGAACAAGCTTAAACTGTTTTTTTTAACTGTTTGTTGCATTATATATTATCTGCACTTAAAGTTTCATTTAGTCGAAAATTGGTTGAAAGTTGTTTGTTTGTTTGTTAAATTTAACTGTTGAGGCTGCCCACTAAAGTGTGCTAGCCTGTGTAACTGATTTATTACTGTTTCCTGCATTTCTGTGTGCTTTCTATCTCAAAAACAAAAAAAATCCTTGTTTTCCTGCTTCTCCTCGACTAGTTTAGACCAGTATACAGGCTTTGCTGTATTCTGGGCTGTGGTGTAGTTCCTGTGGTGTCCATTGCCTTACTTGGATAGAAGGAAGTTTCTTTGCTCACCAGTGGGAGTGGGGAGCCTTGAGCAGCCTGTCTGTCCCTGAAGGAGTGACCTCAACACAAGAGCTTGTAGTAATTGGTTGTTTTGGACCATTTCTAGCTCTTTTGAAGTTCCCTGTTTAAAATCCGCGTTTGCATGGCTTTGCCCGGTTGTGCGCATAGCACAGCGCCGGTTAAACAAGGTTAAACTTTTCTGGCTCTGCCAATTCTGCTCTTCAAATTTTCCCTTAAGAAAGCTCTACTCTTATAATAATCTAGTCTAATCACTTTATTATAAGCCTAACACTTGTTCTCAAAACCTCTCTTCTAAGTAAGCACTCGCTAACTAAAGTAAGCACTACATCCACCTACCTTCCCTGTGAGTACCCACTTCCCTTAAAGGCACAGCACTCCCTTATAATATTCTAGCATGTCGAGTGGTAGATTGCTGACATCCTCTCTGGTTCAGCTGGTTAATCTGGGAATCTTGAGACAATGCTACAATTATCTCATGTACACAGACAACCCTCTCCTCCTCCCAAGAAACACAAATACATGTGAGAGATGCAACTATATAGCCAAACTGGAGGCTGAACTCTTTCAACTCAGGACTGGGAAGACCAGACAGGAGGAGGAGAAGGTAACCACACACACACCAAACCCAGTCCCACATAGAACTACCACAACTGCAAGCCAAACACATAATATCACAAAGACATACTCGGAGGCTCTAACAAAAAACTTACCAAAACAATAGAGGCTCCCAAAGCAGACACCCAAAAATCCACCACCTCAAAACATAACACATGCATCACATACTTCAATAAATCAGTGTGTCAAACAATCACAGCCCTTAAGGCCAAACACCATGCCTGATACACTAGTAATAGGTGACTCTATAGTCAGACACACTGACGTTCCGCTTACCAGGCTGAACAAGGAGAGGATAACGGTGAGCTGCTTATCGAGAGCTAGGATCTGCCACATAACACACGCACTCAGGTCACTCCAAAGCAAGTACAAATATGACTCCATCATTGTCCATGTCGGCGTGAATGACCTGAGACGTACCTCCCTGGACTACATGAAAAGAGACATAGAGGAGCTCCAGGCTGGTATGACCCTGATCCTGAGCAGCATCTTGCCCTCACCAAGAATGATGCCACAATAAAAAGACAAGATGACCAGCTTTAATAATTGGCTCAAATACTGGTGTCATTCTAGGGGGATCCAATGTCTGTCTGCTTGGGATGACATGCTGGACAAGCCACGCTGCTTCGCAAAGGACAGCTTGCATCTGTCACCACTGGGCTTCCGGATATTGGCTAAGGCTCTTGCCTCCCCCATAGTGCCTTTTCTAGGCAAGGCTCAAAAGACAAACCCACCTCCTTAGAAAACAAAAATGGAAAAAAATTAAGGGTAATGCTGCTCAACGCCAGAAGTCTAAATCTCAAGATGCAGGCTCTCGAAGCACTGCTCAGTATGGAGGACATTGTTGTCTGTGCAGTAACTGAAACCTGGTTCAAGGCTCCTAAGAGCACCCCAGCACTACCAGGCTATACCTCGTATCATGCTTTTCGGCCCCAAAACTCGGGCCAAACCAAAAATGGAGGGGGAGTGTCCATATTCATCAAGGACACCCACACCTCCAGGTTAGTGGCAACACATGAAGCATCAGAGACCATCCAGGTGCAACTAACAGTAGGCAAAACTGCTATACAACTGGTAGCATGTTACAGACCACCCTCCCAATCTCAGGAACCCCACTCAGCCTTCCTGAAGACATTGGAGGATATGAATGTCTCACCAAACACCATCATATTGGGAGACTTCAACTACCCTAACATACACTGGGTGCATTATTCTAGCCCAAACACCCTAGCCCAAAGGTTCCTGGAATTCATAAATTCAAATGCAATGGAACAGCTAGTCACCTCTCCCACAAGGGGAGATAATATACTAGACATGATCATCACAAACATGGGGACAAAGTGCTCCACAGAGTATACCCTTCACTAGTGAGATCTGACCACAAACTAATCACCCTGGATATACATATCCCACCTCCACCCCAACACAAAAGACTACAGTGAAAAACTTCTCAAAAGCCGACTTTACACTTCTTAAAACTGAGATGGTATCCTTTAAGCCCACTGGGACAGTGGAAACCACATCCCACAATGCAGAATCCTTCACAAATGCTTTCTACGGACATCTCCAAGAATGCATGGACCATGCAATCCCAAATAAAACCAGGACCCTCTCCACCAAGGACAGGCATCCTGTCTGGTGGACCCCAGCCATAAGCAAATTGTATAACAATAACAATACCCTTAGGGCACACATAGAACCTGGCTTGAACTCGGCACTTAGCATTAGACCAGCCCTTCTGTGATTAACCAGTGGTGCTCTCCCTGCCCCCCCCTCTTCCCCCCCACCCCTTCCTTTCCCTTTCTTTTCCCCTTCCCTCCCCTCCCTTCCCCCCCTTTCCCCCTTCACTCCCTTCCATCCACCTTCTATCATATATTTCACTTATTTGTTCACGCTTTATTCAGTACGTACTACTGATGTGACTCCTTCACCGGGGATGTTTATATACATCTGTACGTATATGTAGTTTGAGGAACATACATATTGTTCCCTAGTGTTTCTTTGGGTGACTTAAAAAGGTTGAGTCTTGTGAACATGGGATAAGGAGTTTTATCTACCGGACTATGATATTAGAGTTTTCTATTTAGATTGACCCCCACTGGTTTTGGGAGCATTCGTAACTTGATTTATTTATGACAAGAAACAATGTCTTTATGCATTTATATATAGGTTAGTTTTTAATGTCAGTGTAGAGTCAAGCAAAGTATATAAATATTTGATTGTTCGACCAAGTTCTGAGGAGTTGTGTGAATGTTTTATATGTGCACATATATAATGTGACCTTTTGAAAATGTACTCAGGTTCCTATGAATTATTTGGTCTACTCTAATTAGTTACTAATTGGGGCGTATCTTATGTATATAAATAGCTGGTTTAATTTTGTATAATGTAACCTGATGAAGCGCACTTGTTTGGGTGCGTGAAAGCGCTTGTTTCTTTTATATTTTTACATTAAATTACTGTTTTATTCATCGTGGTGGTTCCAGTGATTTGTTGGATAACAAAAGAAGGAAGCTACTGCACAACAGAGCAAAATCCCATAAAGAGAAGGCATCTCTGATCAGCACTAGTAGAAAGCTATGTTCTCTCATAAAAACATCCAAGGCCAACTTTGAGAGAAAAATCGCTATGGACACTAAAGATAACCGCAAGGTCTTCTTCAGCTATGTTAGAAACCTGGGTGGAAACCCTCAGATATGTTCAGAGTTAGTTCACAATGACATAAAATACACTGAACCCACAGATATTGCCAACATTCTGGCAGACAGGTTCAGTGCAAATTTCTCCCCTCCCTCACCCCCAAAAGAGGAAATACTTATCCCAGCTGAATGTAACCTCCCTGTCATCTCAGATGTCCAGGTGAGAACCACCCTCAGCAAAGCTAAAAACACAGCATCAATGGGACCTGACGGTATCCCGGGTTGCGTGCTACGTGAACTCCAAGAGGAGCTAAACCCACATATAAAAATGTTATTTAACCTTAGCCTTACTACAGGATATGTACCTGAAAACTGGTGTACAGCAACAGTAGTCCCACTCCACAAAGAAGGCACCTTTACTGACCCTGGTAACTACTGCCCCATAAGCTTAACCAGCCTGGTCTGCAAAGCTATGGAAAGAATCATTATGGAACTAATAAACAGAGACATTGTGGACTTACAGACACTTGATCCCACCCAGTTTGGCTTTTTGAACCTGGTTGACTTTTTCAAAACAGTCACTAGAGCCATTGACGAGGGCAAAGCAGTCCATACAGCCTACCTGGACTTGGCTAAAGCTTTTGACACAATACCCCACTCTGGCATCATAGACAAGCTCAACAGCTTAAATGTAAATCCATATGTCACAAGATGGGCGGCAAACTGGCTAAAGGATAGAACCCATAAAGTCAAAATCGCTGGACCCATGTCAGACTCAAAGCCAGTGACAAATGGTGTCCCACAGGGCTCTGTCCTGGGACCCCTCTTGTTCGGCATTTATTTCTCAGATGTGAAAGCAAACATGGGAGGGTTGTGGCTGACCAAGTTCGCAGATGACTGCAAACTAGGCGCCATAGTCGATACACCAACTGACACATACATCCTACAGAAAGGCCTCACTGAAACGGACAACTGGTGCCAGAGTCATGGCCTTAAACTAAATGCCAAAAAATGTATAGTCATCCCCTTTGGGAAAAACAAAGTGCCCACAAATTATCACATAGGCGGTAACCCACTGAGTACGGAAAAAGTAATCAGAGACCTGGGGACCCAAGTCAATAGTGACCACCCACGTTGCCAAAGTGGTTAGAAAGAATTTCTACCTTGCCCACCTTTTCATGAAGGGATTCACATCCAGATCAAAGGAGGTCATTGTGCCCCTGTACTCCTCCCTTATCAGGCCCATGATTGAGTACAATGCCCCATTTGGTATGTACCTCACCCGGCACTTGCAACAGCTAGAGAGACCCCAAAAGTACCTCACCAACAGGATCAAGGGTCTCCAACATATGTCATATGCTGCCAGACTAAAGAAACTCCAACTCTATTCAGTAGCATACCATCTACTCAGAGGTGATCTGTGCCTGACATACAAGGCCATGTCCAATCAGGAATTGATGGACATGCTCCACCTCAAAAAATCCAAATCCATGAGAACCACGAGAGCTAAACATTTGAACCTCAGCACAAATATGAATAGGACATGCTGGAGGGACAGATTCATAACTCAGAGGCTTCCCATACTCTGGAACAGAATCCCAGTTCATGTTAGGCAGAGCCCCTCACTGACTCTCTTCAAGAGAAATCTTGACGAGTGGATGGGAGATCATAGGTTTACCCCAGGGGTCATCTCTGTGTCACTACTAGACAGAAGCACAGTATTCTAAATCTATTCTGTACACTTTTGTACCATTACATGGGGTGGCGAAAGCCACATCACTATGGCCAGGCTTATAAATGCCCCAGGGCAGATAGCCTAGTACCAAACTATGAAACTATGTCGGTGAGCATGTATATTACCCCAATTCCAGTGTGGCATTGGCCAGCAATATGCGTCTTTTCCACCAAATAGCAGAATACCCTGAGGTAGTGGGTGCAATAGACTGCACGCACATACACATCAAAGCACCACCCAGTGAGCGGGGTAGGGTCTACATCAACTGCAAGGGCTTCCCCTCCATCAACTGCCAGGTCATGTGTGATGCCAGGCCATAATAATGAATGTGTGTGCTGGCTGCCCTGGAAGCTATCACGATTCCCACATCTGGCATCTGACACAGCTGTACCAGAGATTTGCCAGTGGGGACATCCCTGACGGTCACCTAGTGGGGGATGCTGGATATGCACTGGAGCCGTGGCTGATGACACCCATCAGAAATGCACACACACCTGAACAAGAACTCCATAATGAGGCACACATACAAACAAGAAACATTATTGACCATGTGTTTGGGATGCTCAAGTCATGGTTCCGGTGCCTGGACACATCTGGTGGAGCCTTGCAGTACTCACCAACTACATGTACCCAAATTGTCATGATATGTGCCATGTTACACAATATGATCCTGCAAAAACAGCTACAGCAGGAACAGCATGGGGCAGGGCCAAACAGACCCCACCATTGCTAAGGCCTGCACAGGCACAGCGTGACTTGGAGGAGGAACAACCTGAGCCTGCCCCAGTAGGCAGAAGGAGGCGTGCCCAGTATGCCCTGGCCTTGGCAAAGAGACAACGCATAGCACATACACTGACTCAGTGGAAACCCTGGGAATGACACCTCTCTCTGACTCATACATACAATAAAAGGGATGGCTAACTTGACACTACCTGTTTTCAAACATGTATAGGGAGTGTACTATGTGCATCCGACATAGGCAGCCCTGCAGCATCACCTGAGGCATGATTGCCCTAATTTAAGCAATATAAAACAGTGCTAAGCACATTTTACCAATTTTTAGCATATTTAAGCACAATTGCCTATGCAGACAGATAACAGCAGGCCAGGCAGTGTGATGTGGGTTGGGTAGGCTATGAAGTCACAAACTAATATACGTGAAATTGGAAGCTAAGATCTGTAGTACAGTAGTATGCCTCAAGCCAGTACGATAGGCAACAGTACAGACTGAAATGGAGTACCTGACATAGCAGTGCAGGCCTAGCAAATGTGTATAAGTGTTAGGTGAACCCCTCATCCTATGTACACCCACAGTAGCAATCAGGTGTGCCCCCCAGGTAGAAATGTACAAATAATAGCTGTCCCCACTGTATGTAGAAATGTTGATAAGTCTATACAAAGTGACTCATGGAAGCCCTGCAGGCACAGCGTGCTTCCTGTCGATGAACAACACAAAGGTGAGCCCTGAAGTAGAAACCAACTTGATTTTTCACAGACATATAGTATATATGTCCATACTGTGCATGCTCACACACTTAAACAAATTTAGCAAATTTCAGTCAGCAACATACTGAAAGGTCATACTGGGCATGTTCACACACAAATAAATGAAGCACATGTCAGGCAACAATATACTGAAAGGTCATACTGGGCATGCTCACACACTTAGGCCATGTCTGAGTACAGCAGTGGGCCACACATATCTGGCAGTTGCATATGTTTTACCCCAGGAACCTGTCACTATTCACCAATCCTGCCTTATGCACACACCTGCCTTGTGCACACAGATATAGGAAAACAGACACATATAATATATTGGAACCCTGTCATAATCAAACTATGCACCACAAGTACTTAAGTTGTTCACAGAAAGTAAAAAAGCAGTGAAGATCGATAAACCTGCAATCAGTATCATGAATAAACAATGTGCACTCCAAACATTATCCAATCCATGTTCTGGCAAAATAATCTGTGAAGGAGTCCATAGAGAACCATGACGCTTCCTACTGCTATGTCATAAATAGCAATGTACACTCATATATGTCCTGAGTCAGTGCAAACTGTAAATGACTGCATTGCCAACATCCTCTCAGACAGGCTCATACATACATACCCCCTCTCACTGACAAAAGGCCCCATCATCATACCTGGAGATTGTGAAAGCACAGATATCACATATAGAATGGGTAAACAGCTCCTTCCAAACCTGAAAACATGGCGTCTATGGGATTACATTGTTTCCCTAGCTGTGTTATAAGTGAACTCCAGAACAAACAGACCCTGCACCTGAACAGTCTGTTGAGCCTCACCCTCTGTACAGGATATGAAACTGTTGAATGTGTTACAGCAACATTTGGCACACTCCACAAGTGTTGGTGCACAGCAGACCATGGGAACTATTGTCTTAGAAGCCTATTAAGCCTGATCTGCAAGGCCATGGAGTCCATCATGATGGAACTCATAAACAGAGCTATTGGGAGCCTACAAACACCCAACCCTACCAATTTTGGTTCGGTCAGGGGCAGATCATGGTTCTCAAACCTGCTAGACTGTTTTCAAGGCAGTCACCCAGGACATACATCAATGAAATGAGCTACACACATCCCACATAGACCTTGAAAAGCCCTTTTCCAACATCACAGACACATGTTGTATCCACAAAAATCAACAACCTGTGCATAAATATGCATGTCATCTGATGGATTGCCAACTGGGGCACAGATAGATCACACAAGGTAAGAATTGTGGTCTCCTGTTCAAGCTGGTAACAACTGCTGTCCCCCATGGTTCAGTCCTGGGACCCCTCCTGTCTGGTGTATACTCTTCAGAAATACGTCAAACACACGAGGGCTATGTTTAGCAAAGTTTGTGGATGACTGCAAAACAGTTGTCACAATCGATGTTTTAGACAACAGAGACATTCCTAAAAAGGGTCTCAATCAGACAGATGTGGTGTCAAAATTATGGCTCAAGCTACAGTTATACAAATACCACATAGGTGCCAACACCCTAAATATGGAGGTGATAATAAGGGATCTATGGACACATGTGGGTAGTCATCTCTACTTCCAGAAACACATTCACAAAGTGGTCAGACAATCATGCTATGTTCCCACAAACTGCCAAGGTCTTTGCATATAGTTCAAAGGAGGTTTCCACTACTCATCAGTCATCAGACCCATCAGAGAGTACCACAACACACTTGCGATGAATCTGACTAGGCACCTGCAGCAGCTGGAAAGACCACTGAAGTACCTCAAAAAGAGGATTACTGGCCTCAAACAGTTGCCCCATGCAACAAGACTGAATTTAACTCAATCTGTACTCTGTTGCATACTGTCTACTTAGGAGATCTCTGCCCAACAGACAGGTCCATGTCATGGCAACACTCAGATCTGCTCTGAGTTACAGCTCAATAGCACTAAATGTACAGACCCAACTGATATTACCACCATCCTGGCAGATAGAATCAGTGCTAACTTTACCCCCCACTCACCCATGAAAGAGCACATCTCTATAATGGAAGACTGCAAAGTTGCTGTCATCATGGCTGCACAGGTAAAAAACACTCTCCAAAGCCAGTATCACAGCATCCATGGGACCCGATAACTTCCCAGGCTGTGTTCTACACAAACTACAGAACGAACAGGCACCACACTGACGTACCATGTTTAGTCATAGACTCACCTCAGGCTTTGTGCCTGCTGAATGGTGCACAGTGATGGTTATCCCACTACACAAGGGTGGAGCCACCACGGACCCCAGGAACTAGCACCCCATTAGCCTGATGAGCCTGCTCTGCAAGGCCATGGAATGTATCATCATGCAACTTATAAAAAAAGACATTGGTAATCACCAAACGCAGGACCACAACCATGTTGGATTTGTAAAATGCAGATCATGTCACCTAAACCTGATAGACGACATTGAAGCAGTCACCAGAACTGCAGACAAGGGTAAGGTGGTTCGCACAGCCTATGTAGATCTTGCCACGGCTTTCAACACCATCCCCCACTCTGGAAGTATAGATAAACCCACTAAACTAGGTATAAATTGCTATGTCACAAGATGGGTTGCCATCTGGCTCACTGACAGAACACACACTGTGAAAGTAGCAGACTTCAAGTATGACTTTGGACCAGTGATGAGTGCAGTACCACAGGGTTCAGTCCTGGGTCCTGTCCTGTTTTGTATCTACATCCATGAAGTAAACTTTAACATGGAAGGTCTCTGGCTAATGAAGTTACCAGATGACTGCAAACTAGGAGCCATGATTGTAAATACTAAAGATGTGGACATCCTACGAAAGGGCCTCACTGAGACAGATGCCTGGTGTCAAAGCCATGGCCTCAAACTCAATACCAATAAGTGCACTGTCATCCCCTTTGGTAAGAACTCTGTAGCCATGAACTACAACATAGGCGGTAGTATGCTTAACACTGAAAGTGTGAAAAGAGACCTTGGGCACAGGTGGACAGTGGACACACCTGTGATAATCACATCCCCACAGTAGTCAGGAATCGTCTACATGGCACACCTCATCACAAAAGGCATCTCATGCAGAATAGAAGAGGAAATTGTTACCCTCTACTCATCACTCACTAGATCCATAATAGAGTACAATGCCCCTTTTGCTATGTACCTCACAAGACATCTACAACAACTGGAAAGACTGTGGAAATACCTCACAAAGATCATTAGCAGCCTGAAATACATGCCATACACAGAACATCTCGAAATGCTCCAGCTGTACTCTCTTGCATATCGCCTACACAGAGGTGATCTCTGCCTAACATACAAAGCTATGTCAAACACAGAGCTGTTGGACATGCTCCACGTAAAACACTCACAGTCCCTCTGATCTTTGGCCCCAAAACCCAGAGTGAAATACAAAAGGAAGGGGTGTATCCATTTACCTTATGGATACCCACACCTTCAGGTCAGTGGCACAGCATGAGGCCTTGGAGACCATGCAACTGCAACTAACATTGGGCAAAGCTGCTTATCAGATTGTAGCCTGCTACAGATCACCTACCTTGTTTCAGGAACCTCACTCAGTATTCCTGAGAACAGTGGAAAATATAAAGGTCCTATCAAACACCATTATATGAGGAGAGTACAACTACCCAAACATTGAGTGGGGCAAGTACTCATGTACAACGTCCTTTGCCCAATGTTTCCTAGAGTTTAAAAACTCAAACACCCTGGAACAGCTGGTCACCATTCCCACTAGAGATGACAGCATACTGGACCTGATCATCACCAACATGGGGTACCAGTGTTCCACAACATAGAGAAACCTCTCGCTGGTAATATCGGATCATAAAGTAATCACACTGCACATCCACATCCTGCCCTCCCCCCAGTCAAGGAAACCACTGTGAAGACATTTTCAAAAGCAAACTGTACACTACCCAAGACCAAAGTGGAAAGTTCCAAAGCCCCCTTGCTATAGGATAATGCTATACAATCTGCCAAATCATTTACAAATCCATTCTATGAGCACCTACAGGGATGCATGGATCGAGACATCCCAAATAAAACCAAGATGCACTCCTCCAAAAATAAGAAACCAATATGGTGGTCATCACTCATAAATAAGCTATACAACAGAAGGAGGAAAGGAACACATGATAGAGCAAACTTCACAAAAGAAAAGGCATCACTGATCATTATTAGGAAGAAACAATGATCACTCATAAAATAATCCAAGGCCAGTTTCTAAAGGCAAATTGCCAAGGAATGTAAGAATAACAACCACAAAACCTTTGTTAGCTATACCAAACATTTAGGTGGCAACTCTCAAATATGCTGTCAGCAACTGCAAAATGGCAAAAAATATACTGAACCAGCTTACATTGCCCACATCCTGGGGGACAAGTTCAGTGCAACCCCCCCCCATCACCCCCAAAAGGGCCTGTGTCCATCTCAGAAGAATGCAGAGCCCCAGACTTCATGGACATGCAGGTAAAAACAGCCCTCTCCAAAGCTAAGAACACAGCATCAATGGGACTGGATGGTGTCCCAGGCTGCGACTTACACCAGCCCCAAAAGTAACTAAACCCTCACCTACATTCACTGTCCAGACTCAACCTTACCACAGGCTATGTACTCAAAGAATGGCATACAGCAACAGTCATCCAGCTCCACAAAGGGGATGCTACAACAGAACCAGGAAATTATTGCCCTATAGGCCTACT
This sequence comes from Protopterus annectens, assembly GCF_019279795.1. NCBI lineage: Eukaryota > Metazoa > Chordata > Ceratodontiformes > Protopteridae > Protopterus > Protopterus annectens. The sequence goes on from NC_056729.1 coordinate 720,145,305, forward strand.
CAGCCTGGTCTGCAAAGCTATGGAGCAAATTATCATGGAACCCATAAACAGAGACATTGGGGACCTCCAGACACTGGACTCTACCCAACTTGGCTTTGTTAAAGGCAGATCCTGCCTCCTAAACCTAGTTGACTTATTTGAAACAGTTGCCAAGGACATAGATGTAGGTGAAAGTAGTCCACACAGCCCACCTGGACCTCACTAAGGCCTTTCAACACCATTCCCCACTCTGACATCATGGACAAGCTTACCAGCTTGGACATTAACAGCTATGTTACAGGATGGGTGGACAACTGGCTCACAGATCAAACACAGATGTTCAGAGATGCAGGTGCCATGTCCGACTCTAAACCAGTCACAAATGGCATCCCACAGGTCTTGGTCCTGGGACCCCACCTGTTCAGTAGATACTGCTCAGAGGTACAGGCAAGCATGGGAGGAGTATGGCTGAACAAGTTTGCAGATGACTGCTAACTGTGGTACATAATTGACTCTACGGCTGACACAGACATCCTCCAGAAGGGTCTTACAGAGACAGATACCTAGTGTCAAAACAATGCCCTCAAGCAGAATGCCAAAGAATGCATAGTCATCCCCTTTGGATAAAACAAAGTGCACACAAATTACCACACAGGTGGTAATCCAGTATGTACGGAGAATGTAATTATGGCCCTGGGGACCCAGGTAGATAGTAAACTCACCACTGATGTTCACATTGCCAATGTGTTTTGAGATTCCTTCTATGTAGCCCACATAATGTCACCTAATCACTTTGTCAAGTCTGATGATGTCACCATCCTACAAATATACCTGTGGAAAAGAGAACTTCCAGTAATGTGTATAGCGTGTCGTGTTAATGCATACTCCTCTAGTATTATAAAGTAGTTAGGTAGAGATTTGAATCCTGCACTTGCCATCTGTGTGTGTGTGTCTCCTTGGAGAGGAGCAACCTTTTAGAAGACTAGTGAAACACCTTAAAAGTGGTATACTCATCTTTGTCAAGTCTGATGACGTCACCATCCTACAAATATACCTGTGGAAAGAAGAGCCCACAGTAATGTGTATAGCATGTCGTGTTCATGTGTAGTGCTCTAGTATCATAACCCAGTTAGGTAGGGGTTTGAATCCTGCACTTGGTGTGTGTGTGTGCTCTATGTGTGTGACACAGTTAGTCAATGTGGTGTGGGTTTTGCTTTTACTACTGTATGACATATCACAATGACAACAGTATGTGCATTGCATGTCAGGTAGCTGTGTGGCACATACATATACGTACATGGGAACTCAATTATTTCATAGGTGGGAACCCTGCTTTCTCCATGAACACATCTGTTATCTTTGCCAGAGTGTGCTGCCACTTTCCAGACCTTAGGTCACATCTGTATGCTTGTGACAAGCCCAGCCACTGCAGTGTTCCCTGGCCTAGGTCATCCATGTCACACACACTCATTACGGTTTCCATTGAATAGTGTGAGTGAGGGTTTATGCCTGAGGTACATTTCAAACCTGTTCAAACGCAGCAAAGTCTGTCAATAATGGCTATTCATTATAGGTGTACAACAAACTTTGTGGCTATGCCTGCAGACCCCTTATTGCTTATGTGATTCACCGAGGGATTTCAAAATACCTTTGGAAATGTGATTACCAAAGGAGAGATGATGTAACACTTGGCTGTATGTACACATCGGTACCCGTTCAACATGTTGGGGGCTACGACCTATGTGGTACTGTGGGGATACTTTGTTTTATACAGGTGGATGACTATGCTTTAGTTGGCTTACAGCTTTACAGCATGGGTTTGACAACAGGTATCTGTCTGTGTGATACCCTTGTGGAGGATGTGTGTGTCATCTGGAGAATGCAATATAGGCCACAGTATGCATTTCCAGATGGGGACGGACATATCCCTACTGTGTTTGCTTGTACCAAAGAGAGCTATATGCCAAACAGGAGTGGCCCCAGGAATGGGTGCAGGTGAATACCACTGGTTACTGGCATAGTATAGTACCTGAAGGATCCAAATGTTGCTGTGTGTCCTACATCTGTGTGTCGGTTGTCAAGACATCATCTAACAATTGTTTATGGTCAGGCTGTTGAGGTTATGTATACTACCAGAATGCAAACCAATGACCGATACTAACAGTATCACCCACAGCACAGTGTCAAACCATGTCATACACACATGTGTACCCAAGTTCAAAAATGTGTGTAGTACAATGCACACTGGCCACCAGTAGAAACTATGGAGTGTTAACACTGTGAAATACAGGGCATGTCACCCTGCCCATGTGTCCAATATGCATGTACATGCAGACAGTGCACTTCCACCATATTCACAAATGTACACCTGCAAATCTGTGCTGCACACATCCCACACATACTGTCCACTCTCTAACACATGCCGCCAATACTACACACATCAGCCAAGTGGCACGTGGGCGGACAATACACTATTGGAATTAACACTGGTGTAAACAATACTACATTGACAATCATAGCTTTAATGCATCATGCCTGCTCAGCTACACTTTCAAGGATATCATTACACTTTACTGCTGACAACATGCTAACATTGCTATACTGCTATAAAGTCACCCTGTGCATCAGCACCATGTTAGCATGTTCCTGCATCAATGTTACAGATGACAGGAGGTGGCACAGGTCTCATCATATGCACAGGGTGTGTTGTTGGTTTGCCAGAGGCCTACATTGAGCCAGACAATCGACATGTATGTGTGTGTGTGTGTGTGTGTGTGTGTGTGTGTGTGTGTGTGTGTGTGTGTGTGTGTGTGTGTGTGTGTGTGTGTGTGTGTGTGAGGGCCAAGAGTACTGGTATGGGCCAATGTTGATGTAATGTGTGCGGGTATGTGTTAGCCCTAGGTGTCTGGTTTATGTGTGTGTGTGTCTGCATGCACACAGTTCCACCATGTGGCTGCCATATACGGGATTTATGGGACAGCCACAGACTGTACCTGCCAGGCTTTACAGATCACCATCTATGGCCATGGATACAGTACTTGTGCCTGGCAGGGGTGCTACTGACAGTATCAGGTACTAAGCCAGACTGGGTACTATCCTCAGAGGTAGACATATGTACACTGGACCCAGGTCCCTACTGGGACTTGCCAGAGCCACGTGCACGTGGTCTTCTAGGACAGTCTATGGACAGTCCACCCCCAACATTGCTGGGGCTGGTACTGGCACTATGGGAGTGGCTGTGACTTGAGGGACATCTGCGGCAACTGCCAGCTGCTGATGTTGCTGACATATGTCCACGTCAATGTCTCAACCATCCCGCACTGTCCTGACACATGGACATGACATTGCAGAGGACATCTAATGTCTCTCCCCAACGTCTATCAGTGACTTCAGTTTAATTATGGATGGCACCTGCTAGGTCATGGATACTGTCATTTAAAACGGTGCTATGTGCCCTCTGTGCCCTCAGTCCCTGTCTGGTGTACCGTTCCATGCATGCCTGTGCCTCCATGACAGCCTGGAACATGCGTGAGGTTGTAAGACCTGTGGCACGTCTGCCAGAAGCATGATGACCAGCAGTGCTCTGACGAGAAGCCCTGGACATCTGCCTATGTGGTACCATTCCAGACCTCTGGGTATGGCTGCTGTGTCTGGATGCATGTGCCATAGATACCACACTGTCCTGGCCATTGCCGACTGTAAACTGTCCCTCAGCTAAGGGCATTGGTGATGATGGATGTATTGGCAGTATGACTGTGTGCATGGGTGGGGTGGACACCTGTGTATTGCCGATTGGTGGCCCAACAACAGACCCTGGCAAACATGCCTGTGCCTCAACACACCTATCTTCATTATCACCATTTGTGTCAGTGACAGCAGGTTCCCTGCTGCAGTGAACCAGCCCAACCTCAGCACCTGTGAGAGGAAGACAGGAAACACACTTTTCGACCTGTACATGATGTCAGAACATGTGCACACATGCACACATGCACACATGAACAAATGCACACATGCACACATGATCAAATGCACACATGCACACATGAACACATGCACACATGCACAGATACACACATGAACAAATGCACACATGCACACATACACACAAATACACTCCTCACTAAAGCAGACACACACACACACACACACACACACACACACACACACACACACACACACACACACACACACCACCAGCAATCCAGAACATACTCAATAGCAGTTGATGGTGGGGTACAGTATCACAAGCCAAACAGTCATATCACACGTGTCAGCATGCAAGACGTGTGTTGCTCAACAGGATGCAGTGCAAGTCTAAACAGTCCTTGCTAATAATGGTATACATGGCTTTGATGCATGTGTGTTGTTGTTCAGTGATTGGCCTCACCCTGGAACACAATTTGTACATGGACACAACATTGCTGTGCAAGTATTACAAGCTCTTCAATGTGCTGTGCACCATCACTCACAGGTATACATACCATGGCTGGATGTTTATCTGTGTGTCACATAGATATCCATTACTGATTAGAGCATCTGTGTCTTTAGCAGGTAATTGTGGACACAGGTTTAGCTCATGCATGCTATGTATACACTCAGGATGAGTGGTGCATGTATACTTGATGGAATACCATTGCTCAACATAGCCATTGTACAGTAGTTATGGTGAGTGTAGAACATATTGTGGACATGCCAGTGCCAGCCATGACATGGCATGCTACAACACAACTGCAACATTAAACATCATACATACCCATTGTGTGTCATGTGACCTATACACTCAATAGCATTACAGGACATATATGTGTCACTGTGCAAATGGTTATTGTTACGCATATTGTGTATAGGTGCATATGTTTGCACACACACAACATTGAGGTGTATAGCAATGAATGCTATGTGTAGTACTGTGGTTACTGTAACTGGATGGGGTGTAGTACCATGAGCCATCATCATGCAGCATCATGTGGTCCTCAAGGCTACTAATGTGTGCCAGACCGTCACCTATCATGCTGTACCTGAACTGCAGTACTATGGCTACATTCACCATTTCACAGCCAGTTGTTACATAGGTTTGTAAGGTGCCCAATAGGGAGCATTGCCTAACATGAATGTGCTGTGTGTTGAAGAGTGTCGCACCACCCCATGATAGGACTCTACCCCTCGGGTATATTATGTGTGCTGTGTGGATGACATTTGGGATACTGGAGTGTGACCTTACAGCGGGTGTCTGAACATGCCATGTGTAGCATATTAACATGTACTGCATATGACAAAGTTGTGTATGCTCTGCCTATCCAATGTCCACTACAGTGTAGCCACAATTGTTTGGGATGCTCTGTGTATTGCATGTGTTTGAGGCAGCTACTCATGTTATTGAGATGTGCATAGTCTCACAGCAAACATGCACAGCATGCATTATGCGTAGGTGTGTTACATGTGTACAGGCCTACACCTCACCTATGACATGAACATTTTATTTGCAATATTAAATGTAGAACACACTCACCAGCATGGGTCTGCTGCCTTGCTGTCACACCAGAGGGACCTACAAGGATATGAGACGGTTTGTCAGTGGCAACAACAGTGGCATTGCTACTGTGGGTTTGCAATCTTACAGTAGTACAATGGTTGACAGTCACAGGCCTACAGATCATGTTCCAAATTATCAGTATTGCACAACACCAGGCTCCACATCTTCTAGCTACATAGTACACATCTCACATATGCATGATCTACCAACAGAGGTAACAGTAGTCTACAGATATGCCATGTTACCTGCACACTCTGTGTGAACTTGCTGGGGGGCTCTGGCCTCCATGACGATACATGTCTGCTGTTGTTGTTTTTGGCCGGGAGCCACCAGGCTCAGGAGCAGCTCCTCCACTCTGGTGAGGGGGGGATGGATGGGAAACCCACCACCCGTGGCAAGCTGTTGTCTACGGACATCAGACGCACGCTGCCGGACATGTCTAAGTAAATCACTGCAGTGATGGCGTACCTGCTCATATGTTCGGTTATGCATGCCTATGTCATTTACCCTACGGACATCATCTTGCCACAGTGCAGTCTGCTCATGCTGGTCCTGGCTGATTCTTGAGAATAGCAGGGTGTAGTGCTGAAGCAGACTGGTCATTATGATTTCATCTTCAGCAGGACTATAGGTTGGGTTGCGATGGTGGGCCATGACCCTGGAAGACAATAAAACAATATGTGTGAGCAAGTCATGTTGCACACTTAACAGTCTACAGTACAGATATCACTGAACTGCCATAAATAGCAACCTATTGTCTGTCAGAGGATACACACTTTCAATACCACATATCAGTGCTCAACCCACAACTGCCTGACAGTGCCTGGCATGTTCTATAAATTAAACCATGTTCTGCACAGCAACAAAGAGAAACCACTATGTAAGACTATGCAACAGTGCATGGCACAATGTATGTGACACAATGCACCACCTAGCCACAGGAGGTATATATCAAGCTAATGCATAACGAAATATGTCATCCACTGCAATGATTGTAAAGTTTAGTTACAGTATTATCAGTATACCACACTAGTTGTTGATGGCAAACCCCTGCCTAAAGTATGTGCACATTCATGAATATAGGTGGCATACTGCTGTACTAGACTATACATGTTGCTAGATACGCACTTATATCCTGTAATACACATATAACTGAGGGCATGTTACAGGCATACCCACACACACATCAGACATACATACAGGACACAGAGGTATGGCAACCCAGATAAGCTTTACGTGTGTACCATACAGTACTGTGTGTCAGTACTTATGAAACCTTATGCCTGAGGTATGTAATCTGTGAGGACTACAGGGAACACACAAAACAGTGGTTCCAAGCAATGTGGACATACACCATACTGTGCTGTTTATGCCTACAGCTTCAGGTAGTACTACAGTTCATACAGGATTTGGATTCACCAGCAGTACCAATCAATAAGCATACATGTACTGCTTTAGCCTCCAATGGCACACCCCAGTTAACACCAAAAGGCTACGTCAGACTGTATGCCATACTGCTTTTTCTGCCTAGTAATAGCATACATATCTTTTGCTGGGATCAGAGCTAGGACACAAAATACCATGACAGAAACAGTTTCCCACTAAGCTATCCCACATATACACAACTGTGACACATTCACCAACACATTCACCATCACACTCAGTCAACCTCACATAGCAATTATTGCAACAAGTGCATGTGGGTGTGTATTGGTTCATAGGTAGGTAATAGGCTATTGGCCCTAGGGCCTATAGAAGCCTAGCCAGATGGTACCCTGGCCTTTGACACCCAAGTAATTCAATTTCATGTGTCCCTGTCAAGCAGAGCCACAGAGGTGATTCCCAGGGTGTTATTTCCTATCTTCCATCCAATCATCAAGATTATTCATGACGAGTGCTGCTGAGGAGCTTTGTTTGCTATTGATAGGTAGTTTGTTCCAGAGTATGGGATGTCTCTAAGATAGGAATCTATCCCTCCAGCATGTTCTGTTTATTGAGGTGACAAGGTTTAGGTCCCTAGAACATGTAGCTCATAGGGATTGGGATCTGTCTACGTGGAGCATGTCCAACAGCTCTGGGTTTGACATAGCTTTATATGTTAGGCAGAGGTCACCTCTGGGTAGGCAGTATGTGACACAGTCTAGCTGTGGTTTTGTGAGACGGTCTGCATAGGGCATCTGTTTGAGGCCAGTAATACTCTTTGTGAGGTATGACTGTGGCCCTTCCACTTGCTGTAGATGCCTTGTGAGGTACATACCAGAAGGGGTGTGGTACTCTATAATGGGTTTTGTGAGTGATGAGTAGAGGGGAACACTGACCTCTTTTTCCCTGGATGACACACCATTTATGATGAGGTGTGCCATGTAGACAGATTACATGACTAGTGTGGCACTGTGATTATCAAAGGGGAGACTACTGTCCACCTGTGTCCCATGGTCTCTTATCACACTTTCTGTGTTAAGTCGACTACCACCTATGCGGTAGTTCATGGGTACAGAGTTTTTACCAGAAGGGATGCCAATGCATTTTCGACATTGAGCTTGAGGCCATGGCTTTGTCACCAGGCATCTGTTGCAGTAAATATGACTCTCTCTCTCTCTCTCTGTATATATATATATATATATATATATATATATATATATATATATATATATATATATATATATATATACATACATATAAACATCCATTGGTGTACATATAGATATACATATAGGCACATATACAGTCCACCTTTCATGTTAGGAATATCAATTATGCGAAGGATGTGAGGTATACAGTTATGTAATAATATTGCACAGTCTTGTGCGAAATGCATTGAAGGTGTTCTCAGCCCATATGGCTTTAGCAGGCCTCAGTGGCTACAACACTGCAAACATAACAAATTACACACACAGCGTTTAACCGCCACATGTCATATACCAGCACTGTATGCTGTCTTGTTTGCCACACACTACAACCTACATACAAATATGCACATAACAATCTTCACCAACAAATGCTGGTTACTGCCACAGCACGCTTGCTTATAAAAAAGATAAGTAAATGGATAAATAACTCAAGCAAGCGTTGACAGACTTATTTATTTATTTATTTATTTATATTTTTGTACACATTCATTCATTCTTTTATATTTAGATACATATATTTATTAAGACACTACATTTATATACACATTTTTTTATTTATATGCAGATACATACATCTCTTTGCACTGACCTTATCATAGCAGGCATCACTTTTTTTGATAATAGTATTGTTTATTTCTGTTGCATCTTGAGATGATTTTATGTTTATATATTTAGTTTTTAGGTTTTATATGCTTCTCTGCTTAAAGTTGGTTGATTAATTAACATGCAGATATTTAAAGCACATGGTTCCTGTGCTTCCCTTTGTGATCTGAAAGAAGCTACTAGTAGTGAAAAAGCTTTTTATGGTGTTTATCTGTAATAAACTGAATTATTTGTCTCAGAAGACCGGATTACTTGGATTTTTTACACATAGAAGGTTATTTCTCACTCTGTCAACACTTGCTTGAGTTATTAATCTTCACCAACATATATATGACCATCCTTCACAAACAGTTGCAGTATGTCCCTTGCTCTATGCACATGTACAGATGCTAATATATCTGACACAGATATATCTCTCCATATGTGTGTGCCATACACACACAAGGTCCACATTGTTGTAAGTCCCTAGACCTCACGGCTGACCTGTTGGGCCTTGCTGCAACATGAACAGGTGTCACATGTGAGCACACAGTAATATTAGAGGGTGTATATATAGCTGCAAATGCTAGATTAGCATACTAGCCTGGTACAGCAGTTGCCAATGCTAAGCTACATGTTAATATGTCTATCATGCATGTGTTACTCTGTCACATCCATGTTTATATAGTTGTATGCGCTACTCCCCCAAACAGCCATTGTCCACACTACTGTACAGAACACAGATAACATGGATCAGATGTTTGACATTTACTGCTGAGCTACACATGTCACAGTTATGTCCCACTGCACACAGCTACACACTGATTTGTCCATGGCAGTAGTTATGCAGGGCATCTGTGCATATATATGAACAGCTGCCACATAATGGATATTTCAAAGTATGTAGAGGTGCCATCGCCAGCTGAGGTGGGACAGGTGGGTCCGCTGGGACCGGCCTTCCCATACGTTCTATGTTTAGGAGGATTTAATGACAATTTGGGTTGGTAATAGCCAACAGCATTCCAAATTAGTTGTAACAGCATGCAGTAGTATTCCCATTAACCCAACACACCAGAGTTCCAACAGTAGAACAGCAAGCATAACACATGCATATATAGAACAACAGTGGACATTTCAACAGCATGCAGGATTAATTGGTGGCAACAGGCCACCAAGATTGTGGTATTTGAACAGGGCACATGCATCAAAGTAAATGCAGATATTTATAAACCAATAGGACATATGTCTCAACAAATGTTTTGTGATTAGACATACCCATTGAGGTGTGGAATTGCATTGTTTATGCACATACAGTAGGGTGTAAAAAGATACCTCCATTAACAACTTATAGATACTTATAGTTTACACTACATTCCTATTGACTGCAGGTATATATGCCCTAGATGTATTATTACACTAGGCAATGTCCGTTAAATTGTGAAATGGGTTTTGCTAGTTCTTTACATACCTGACCTGTATCTGACATACAAACTGTCCCGGATGCAGATGTTACTGCTACGTATTTATATATTACATTTATATTTATATATCTACATATCTAGATGTGTTCAGGTGACATTATCAGTTATATTTTAACAGCCCCCTACATTTCTAGCAGCACACTGACATTTCTGGGGAACACAATAACAAGCTACTCATGTGCCAGATTAACCTGTACATGCCGGCCATGAACTAACAGTTGAGGACTGTATATATGCTTAACAGCTACTGGCACTTCCTTCATCCACTTTATATGTGCCTACCCAAGTGTGGGTTGACAGCGCTTAATACAACAGTACTATTTCTATAATGCAAGAGTACAACAACATATCAAAGAAAGTGACACGGACACACTCCAGGTATTATACCTTTATTAATTACATAACACACTTTTCTAGAGGCTCTCTCATTTATTTGATATAACAGTGCATGCAGAAGACTTATTCAAGACATATTATACCTTTATTAATGGGTTACAACACTCTTTTTCAGGCTCTCTCACTTATTTTATATAACAGTACATGCAGAGATGTTATTCAAGATGTATTATACCTTTATTATTGGGCTACAAGACTTTTTTTCAGGCTCTCTCACTTATTTTATATAACAATACATGCAGAATAATTACTAACCTGCCTGGTGGTGCAGCCTTAGCAGCCTGTCTGCATAGGCTTGCTGATTCGCAGCACGGACACCTGCAGCTGTGAAGTAAATGAAGTGATATTGAAACATACTTATCCATAATATAGACTACAATAGCAATTCTTACATACTTCATTCCATGGCTACCTACTCAGTAGTGGGGCATTTTCCATCCCACGGGCCTCCTGTATCCATTGGTTCAGTTGGTCCTCCTTGCGTCTCTTCAGGTCTGAGTAGTGGTGCCTGACCTGCTCACCAGTGCAAGGGATGCCTGTGGCACTGGTGAAATCATGAGCTAGACAGTTCCAGGCTTCCACTTTGTATTGGGTGCCTTTGAACTGGTCCTGCAGGAGTCTCCTCATGATTATGGATAAGGAGCCAAACCATTACTTTTGACTCCTCAATGCCCCAACGTTGCGCTCGAAATCGAGAGCCCTCTCCAACACCAGCCATGCTGACTGCAGATGGGAGCTACAGCCAGTTATGGCAAGTATTCCCACCTATGGAGCTTAAATATGCCTCATTTCCTGCACTTATCTGTGATTGGCCAGTTTTGAAGAAACTCAGCTGAAAGCACACCTGCTTAGCAATGGGTAAACTTCTATTGATATGTATGTGTGTGTTGAAAATGCATGCATATGAAAAGCTGTCATGGCTTAATGGTTCCGTACTGTGATTATGGTGCACAATATCCCGGGTTTGAGGCCTGTCATTGCCTTTTATTTTACTACTGGCCAGACCGGCTAGGAGGTGTGGCTGTGTTTAGCTGACTTTGCCCAACGTTGCTCTACGTTGCTCGACATTGCCCGGCATTGTGCTAGTGAACGCGGTGCGCAGCTATGCTCAAACATGTTCTGTTTGCACTAGTTAGCGTGATGCGCAGCTCCACACAAAACTATTGTGCCAGTTAAAGCAGTGCTAAGCTATGAGCAATTATACTGACATGTGCTTAATACTGGTAAACTTTGCTTAGCAGTGCTTCACATTGCTTAAGATATGTTACTTATGAATTCATCAGTATGCATAACCATTTCACTTTCTTATATATATATATAAAATTCGTTCACTACTACACAGGCCATTTCAATGCTTTTTACTAAAATTTCAATGATAAATGTCAGGAATTCTTTTCATATACAGATTTCCAACAGTAAATAAAAAGGGGAGTGGTGGGACTCGAACTGGGAATGGCTCCTCTTTGTGCAAAGGTTCTACCACTACGCTATTGCTATTTTGCTTAATTTGCATATAAGTTTATTATTATCCTCTTCGATGTCTTGACTGCTAACTGTAGCTAAGCAATGGGCAAACCCGTGCAAACACATGCAATACGAGCAGCTATATCGGGAATAATAAAAAAAAATAAATACAAGTTTTACATTTTATAATTGTACTGGGGTTTAGAATGTGGGGGAGTGTTGTGTTGGGTATGCACACATTTGGGCAGACTCGCTCATGTCAGTTGACATTTCCCAATTGCGACACTTGCAGGGGCGTGGATTTTTGGACTGCTCGGCAGTCCGACACACCCCCTGCACTTGTGCATGCTCCTTGTTAGCCTTTGAGTTGAGGCAGCATGCCCTCATTAATATGCATGGTGCGCTGCCGTCTTACTCTTAGTCTGGCGTTTCTGTGTAAGACTACTTTAGTCTTACACGGAGGATTCGTGAATCCTGGGGACAGTTTGATTACTTTTATATGAAGGTAAATTTGCCTATGTCAAAAGTGATAATTTAATAAAGGTGTTTGAAAGCAAACAAATAAAAACACTGTTGTCTCTGCACTTTTGGAGGCAGTATCTCAGGGCAAATTATATTTGACATGATTTCCTGTTCATGCTCTGTTCACACTGCTTCACTAAACTGTGTCTTATATGTTTCTACAACAAAGCAAAGTCACTTACATAATGTAGAATGACCCAACTATAAGCAGACCTTTGCAGCCATTGTCTTTTCTTACTGACCATACTTTTTCTTTATGGCAGTGTATTTTGTACTCTAAGTGCATTGTGTAGCTTTGATCACCTTATTTCTACTTCATCTCTCTGGAAGGAAAGTTATGGTTAATTTGAATAAGATTTTAAAGAAGAAAGACTTCACATTATCAAGAAAGGTCCCTGTAGTGAAAGCTATGGTTTTCCTAGTAGTAACATATATCTGTGAGAGCTGCAGTACAAATAAGCCTGTACTCTGGAAAACTAATGCTTTTGAACTGTGATAGTGGAGAAAACTTTTGAAAATTCTCTCTGGGCTGCAAGAAGATGGTGATGTGGTAGTAGTAGCATTATAGGTCCTAGACTGTCCTCCCACCCTCCCACTGTGGGCCCTCCACAATGGAATCAGAGGTAAACCAGTTATGAGAAGTGCAGTGGCCATGATATTTGGCTGCACAGGGGCACCTCCTTGGTGCAAACTCCTGACATCAAATGTCCATAATGCTGCAAATCTGTCTTGTTCACTCACTCTGGTCTTCATACAGACTATATACTACCCCAACCAGCTCAGCTATGGCTATATATTAATGCCTGTCCCTCTGTTCTTGTTGCTGAGTAGAAGCCACAGAAACACTCAGTTTAGGAGGGGACTAGTCTTGCTGGTATCTTTGGCCCCCAGTATACCAATCCACAAGATATAATCTTACTCAATATAGCTGGTGTAACCAAGGGGCACTGTACTTCTGATGATGTGGCCAAACCCTCAGTGTATGTTTTCACATCTTCCTGCCCATAGATGTCATCCTGGGCCTGTGGTTGGGTTGCACAGGCACACAAGCTGTGCCCAATGAATGGCTGAGGATGTGGCTACCACAGTACCTGAGTAAAGCACTGACAGTACTGACAGCATGAGTCTTGACTGTGTTGGGATTTGGCTGTCATCATCATCATCATCATCATCAGTGCCAGAGAGTTCCCTCAAAGTCAAGAAGGTATATATCCATGGTGGAGGATAGTGATAACACAGAGCTTGCGAAAACACCAGTAATTTACCTAACCCAAGTAAGAAACCTTTACCAACATCTGTAGCTCAGTGAAACTACCCGTATTTAATAGAGTGGTACAAAAATGTAATATGAAACATACCTTGGACAGTTGGATTGTGGACCTGTATTTCCAATGTCCCTGTAAAACAATGAAGTTAAGCTTGTACAGTACATTACCTTGCATTGCACTTGTAATACAGATAGTAACCTGTGTTCTGACAATCCCACCAAGGGCATCAACTGGTACACCTAGTGCTCAGTGCAACTTGGCACCAATGTCTACCATTCCACCATTTATGTCAGACCTGCCTGGAACTCCACATACAGATGCTAGGAAGTTCTCCATCTCTGTTAGAGGAGAGTATGACAGTGGACCTCATCCCATGGCCTTATACTGTTGTGTCAGGTGGTTGACTGAGTTTGTGCTGCACAGATCATTCCAATGGCCCTTCTTCTTGCTTGTTCATATTTCCAATTCAGGCCATAAATGGCAATTATATCTCCCCAGATTCATGAACAGTCCGTGCAAGAATAGTCTATTCTTGCATGGACTGTTCTGTGTAGGAATACAACAGCAGCGCGCCCTACATATTAATGATGGCACGATGCTGTATTCCTACACCTACATGATGAGTGCAGAGGGCATGTATAAGTCTTGCACAGACACTTAAACACACGCCCTGCACTCAGAAAGTGCTGTACAGCACATTCAAACAAGGAAGTAGCATAATTTTAGAGCCTGGCTCTAATATTATGAATTATTTCAATGTCCGCGGACTCTAAAATGGAAAACTGAGCATGTCAGTGTCTGTGGACACTGAAATAAGGAAAAAAAAAGTAAGAACACAACCCCTAAGAAGCAGCCTGCAGAGTACATGACTGTCCCCAGAATGGCCAGATTCCTGCCCCACATGCCTGCAACCTGCTAATAAATATATGTAATAATTTAAAATGTCTTCTTTATTTTTTTACAATAAAAATGAAAGTTTAAGAAAAGTGCAGTGGGTTTGCATGCCATGGCGCTTTACTCAGCCCAACGCAAATGCTGTTTGAGAGTCAAATAGAATTGTGAAGGAGGCATTCTTGTTGTTAATGTAGTGTACTGATTAGAGATTCCATTTAGTATACAAAATGTGCATGGTTTGAAACCCAGCTTTAACCAATATGTTTTATGTGTGGAAGTAGTTGTAAATTTTTATGAACTGGAATATTTGTTAGTCATATGCCTCACGTATGGTAGTGTAGGGCTGGGAAAATGCCATATGGAAATGTAAAAATTTTTTCTATTTATTTTTTAAATAATTGTTTGTGGCCAGCTAAGCCTGCTGCAGCTCTGCTGAAACTAGCTAAGGATTGCTTAAGCATGAAAATATAAGTAATCCTTAGAAACTGTAGGCTTTGCTTATCTGGTTTAAGCCTTGCTAAGTGGATTTGCCTGGAGCTAAGCATAGCTCAGCATATTTGGAAATCAGCCAATCATGGAAAAGTGCAGGAAAATGGCTGCACAGTACCAGGGCTCCCAGTACAAAGCAGAGGCCTGGTACTATCTGGCACACGATCTCACCAGTGCCACTGGCATTCGCCAAAATGGTGAGCAGGTGCGTCATCACTATGACAACCTAAAGCATATAATGGGTGAGCTCTTCACCCAGTGGATCCAAGAGGCACAAATGAAGGAGATTGCAGAAGTTTGTAAGTATCCATTCTGTGTATTTGTAAATAATTATTTAAAAATTGTATATGCTACTGTATAGTTGTGCTTAATGTGTATTCTTTCCCCATACAGCTGCCGCTAAGAGGGCCGCAAACATTGATGCCCATGCACAGTGCTTGGTCCAACTCGCTGAGAGCTCGGTGAGTACAGAAATATTTGTAATATCTGCTGTAATAAATCAGAAATAGTAACGGTAGTACTGTGTGTATATATCATTGTGCTCTAACTGTACTGAATAAATGCATGCATCAGGCTGCCAGTGTTAGAACTCAGTAGTGCCAGCTGCTGTGTAATACAGAGCTTTGTAGCAAGCAAGGTACAATTGAGGAGAGGAAGAGTGGGATGTGTATTAGGCTGTCTGAAAGAACCTGCTAAGAAACTGCTGTGTCAGGGGTACTGTAACAGTTACAAATGAGAAGCAGTCCACCTGTGCAGATCATGCAGTAATACTAATGGTGGATTTCTGAGTTATAGAAAGTGTTATTATGTCAAAAATAATAAAGGTGACTACCACAAACTGTTGTCTTTCATTTGTCTTGTATCTGAAAAATACATTTGTGTAGCTGCTGCAGCATGCAGTAACTGAGTTGAAGTGATGTAACACTGTTCGTCTGCATAGTTCAGAATTTGGATCTGAAATAACTGACAAAAAGCAAAAGTAAATATTTTCTTCATTAATGTGTTGTACTGTGTTCCTGCCAGCATTGCCTTGTGTTAACCTTTGCATTTCAGCTGTATGTAGTCCTGAATCTACAGGAAAGTGTGAGACACCAGCAGGTGCAGACTGCAAAAGTAGAGTGTGTTGACCTGATTCTAAATTGAAGTATGTTTTATTAAAATGTCCAAATGTCTAGTTTTAATAATCTGCTCATATTGTGTAAACAGTAGCATCAACAGTTTTTTGTTCTGATTTTGGATGTAGTTATTATGGAAAACAAATAAAAAGACATTTGATAAAAAAGTAGTGTGTAGAAAAGTATGTACTAGACAAAAATAACTGAAGTGGCAAGCCCCAGTAGTTCAGTCTGATAAGGACTAGGTCTATAGCTCCCTTTTGCTCACACACACACCATGGTTCAAATCCAGGGACTGCTACTAACATGTCTTTCTAGTTCTACAGCTGTAAGCTTGCATATTGGTAGAAACATGAATCTACTGTGAACAGACATTTTCCCCACAGGTAAAGAAATATTTGCAGAAGAAGTATGATGGGTATATGTATGAAATGTGTACAAATGTTCTGTTGAGCAGCCCCAGTCCTACAAATAGAAGCAGGCTAGCCATCTACACTATGCAGTCTGGCCTATACAAGCCTCTCAAGTGTCACTCTGTCACGGATAGTTTCCTTGTTGCCAAGAAACCTGCACCCAAATAACATCACAGTACAAGTATGCCAAAAGCACACTTACAGAACAGCAGGACAGGGAACACATTGTTATTTGTACCAGTAAGTATGACAGGTATGAGTCCCCTATACTTATATACATAGAGTTGTCATACCTTGCCCCATAGTACTCCAGGTGCACATATGTACAGGTGTGTATGTGCTGTAGTAGCTCCATGGCCCAGGCAGAGGTTAAGGAGGGCAGACCTGTAGAGTATTGAACAGCAGTGTATTGAGAAGTATCACTGAATGCAGTTGTTAATGGGATTATTTCCTCTTCCCCCACCACACATCTGCTCCAATAATTGCACAAAACATAATATGGGTACGTTCTTGCCAAAACTTACTGTTGGGACCCTTGTTCCATTTTGATTATTATATTTGAAACTGTGTACATACTAACATATCTTGTTGAATAACCATTGTTGTTGGCCTTTTGCCATGAATATAACCGGCATGCTGTTGCAATCCTGACTGCCATTCCATTTCTGCATGTGTTCTATTTGCCATGCAACTGTTACAATTCCATTGTTCTGGGTCAATTGGAACACCCATGCATGCTGTTTTGAATAATGTTGAAATGTTTTGTACATGACTAACCAATGCACCTTGTTAATTCTCACTCCATAGCCTGTTTGGGAAGACCGATCCCAGCGGATCTGTCTCTCCCACCCCACCTGGCCAAGGCACCGGGTCCCAGCACATCTGGGACCCAACCCAGACCTCCCTCATCTGCTGGTCCTGCACCACCCTCAGGTGAACCACTGCAGGGGATGGGGCTCGTCCTCCTCCTGGACGCAGGCACGGTGAGGATCTTGTCACTCGGCGAAAGGTCCGTGGCATGGTGTGCAGTGTCCTCCAGTGAGAGCTGGATGAATGACTACACCAGGTGGAGAGCAAACTGGTGCAGCTTGAGGAGCAGCTGGCCCCTCCAGCTCAGCCCCCAGCACAGCCACCTTCAGAGCCGTGAAGGAGTAGTGGTGACTGCAATCAGGTGGGGACATCAGTCCCACTACTATGGTCTAGGGGATCAAGGGCATCTGATTCCCAATCATCATCCCCGTCAAATGTGTCTCCCCCCATGTGTCACACACCACCCCTGTCTGCTGTCTTCTGTGTCTTGTCTGTCTGCAAATGCAACCTCTCCTACCAAACATCCCTATCCACACTTTCCTACATTCCTTCCCCAACATCCCACTCTCATCTTAAAAAAAGGGGGCATCTGTCCCAAAATAAATTATGTCCCATACACAGCTCTGCATTTTGCCCAGAGACATGGTCCCCTTTCTCAATCTACCCCACTAACTATCATTATTGTTTGTCGCCCACACCCCTCCCTCTGGGGTGTGAGGCTCTAAATTCAACTTGCCCACATTCATATCAGCTGCTGCTGTCGAGGAAATGCAGAGTTATTGTACTTTCCTACACCCATCCTGCACATCCCTAGCTGCCCCTCATCTTGTTTTCCCCCCTGCTTGCCCCCATTTTACCACTTTCCTGTCTCCCTTTTTTCTTTTCTTTATTTAAAATTAGTGTGGGTTTAAGTGGATGTAAGCGTTGCTTAGCTTCACTTAGCTCTGCGCAAACCCGCTTACAACTGCTTAAAAGTGCCTTAATCACTCGGTATCCCACAGCCTTTGTTCTGTCCAGCAACAAAATATCAGCCTTTGCAATTCTTGAACACAGAACCCTGCACATCATAGCCACAACAATCTACTACTAAGCCATCTGAGCTGCAGAGAGATGTGATGTTTTTCAAACATATTCAGTAGAGTCATTCAACAGTGGGAAAAGATTCTGTAGAATTAGTCAGGTTTTGTGTGTGTGTGTATGTATATATATATATATATATATATATATATATATATATATATATATATATATATATATATGCACACACAAATGTATATGTGTATGGAAATGTATATACATATGGACACATAAATACATAATATATGTAGAGATATACATATGACATATATACATTTATGAATACATGTATAGAGAGAAAAGTAAATCAATACATACAGATATATCTATGTATATATATATATATATATATATATATATATATATATATATATATATATATATATATATATATATATATATATATATATGTATGTCTACATATATATGTATTGGAGTTGCACATCAGATCCATACCCCAAACCTCTTACTGTAACAAATCTGTCCAAGGATGTCAAAATAGGGGTCAAGAGGCCTAAACTAGGAAACTCTTTGAAATATATCCTTTATCCCTCTGTCTCCAGCAGCAACTGTCCTGCCTTGCAACAAAAGTATCAGTCCTGCCAATTCTTGGACCCAGGGCCCTATACACCCCAGTCACAGCAATTTATCACTACACCATGTGAGCTCTGCAAATGGCTTATGCTTTTCCAAACATATCAGTCAGTAGAGTCATTCAACAGTAGGGAAAAGATTCTGTAGAATCAGTCAGGTTTTCTATATATACCTGTATTTATGTATGGTGATGCATATATGTGGACAAATATAGACACAAAATATATCTATAGAGATATACATGTAAAAAAAAAATATATATATATATATATATATATATATATATATATATATATATATATATGGTTCCACTTCATATCATCGAATTATCATTTCATCGAATTGCAAATCATCGAGACCAAATCGTCAAAAACTCATTTTATCGAAAACTCATATCATCTAATCTCAAATCATTGAAAACTATAAAGCAACTACAAATAACATTCCACAAAGTTTTTACTATGTTTATGCAGGGGGGCAAGCCCCCCTGCACCCCCATATGGGGGTCTCCACCCCCTCACCCCCATAAATAAATATACCAACTCCAAGGTTGCACTACAGTGGGGGGAAGAGGTTATTTCCTAACCCCACTGTAGTGCAACCTTGGAGTTGGTATATTTATTTATGGGGGATGTGGGGGGTGCAGGGCCCCCCCTGCATAAACGTAGTAAACAGTGTCTGGGATGTTATTTGTAGTTGCTTTATAGTTTTCAATGATTTGGGATTCGATGATATGAGTTTTC
Source organism: Protopterus annectens (assembly GCF_019279795.1). NCBI lineage: Eukaryota > Metazoa > Chordata > Ceratodontiformes > Protopteridae > Protopterus > Protopterus annectens. The sequence goes on from NC_056729.1 coordinate 720,165,295, forward strand.
GAAATGAGTTTTTGACGATTTGGTCTCGATTTGCAATCATGAAATGGTAATTGATGATATGAAGTGGAACTAATATATATATATATATATATATATATATATATATATATATGCATATATATATATATACATACACTTATATATATATATATATATATATATATATATATATATATATATATATATATATATATATACATAAATATATAACAGCTACAAACAAATGCAATCTGAGGGTCATGCTGCTCAACACTAGAAGTCTAAATCTTAAAAGGCACTCACTCAAAGCACTCCTTATTCACATAGGATGTGCACACGTCCACACTGGTAACCCAACATAATGCATCACAGTTACTGCAGGTGTAGCTAACATAGGGTATGACAGCAATTCAAGTCATAGCCTGCTATAGGTCCCCAATCATGTCCCAAGAGTCAAACCCCACATTCCTAAGTGCCCTGGATAATATTACTGTCCAACCTAACACTATCATACTGGTTGACATCAACTAACCTCCATTAACAGTGAATGCTACCCATGTATCAATCCACTTGCCCAATATTGCCTCGAATGCATTCATTCCAATGGCCTGGACCAGCTTGTTTCTACACCCACTACAGGTAGCAACATCATTGACCTAGTCAGTACTAACATGGGCGACTGTTGCTGTACACCAATAGTCAACTCTGCCATGGTTAGATCTGACCACAGTGTCATCACCTTAGGAATCCATATCCCTCCCACTCCCTGCAAAGGTAACCACCATGAAAAACCTTTCCAAAGCTAACTTTGGCCTCCAAAGATCAGAGGTGGCTAACTTCACGGCACCCATGCAAATGGAGACTAGTTGCATGACCTCCAAATACACACCAATGCAGTACAAACACATACACAAATTAATGGATTCTGCCATACCTAATAGAAACAAGATGGTCCCCTCCAGAAAAAGAAAGCCAATCTGGTGGTCCCCTGCCAAAGAAACTTTATAACAGAAGGAGGAAACTGATATGGAATAAGGTGAAGTCCCAAGACTGGAAAAAACGATTTATCAGCCTCAACAAAAAGATGAGATTCCTCATCAAATACTCTAAAGCTAGTGGTGAAAACAGAATTGCAGCATATGGTAAAGACATCCACAAGTTATGTAAAGAATCTCCACGGCAATACCAACATGTGCTTTGAGCCACTGCACAATGTTAACTCCCATACAGAAGCAACAGATATTACCAATATACTGGCACACAGATTCAGTGGCAGCTTTCTCCGTCTCCCCACCCCCAAAGGACCAATCACAGTACCAGTACACTGCCAGGAACCCAGTAGCACTGCTGCTTTGGTTAACACACCACTGCCCAAAGTCAAGAATACAGCTTCTATTGGACCTGGCAAAATCCCTGGCTGTCTTCTGCATGAATTACAGAGTGAACTGGCACCTCACCTGTGTGCCCTGTTCAATCACTGCCTTACCTCAGGCTTAGTCCCTACAGACTGGTGCACTGCTACAGTTATCCCTCTCCACACATGAGGAGTGGCTGCAGACCCTGGGAAGCATCACACCATTATCCTGACAAGGCTGTCATGCAAAGTTATGGAACACATCGTCATGAACCTAAGAAACAGGGATATTGGAATCTCCAGACTCAGGATCCCACACAATTTGCTTTTGTGAATGGTAGATCATGCCTGTTCAATCAACCTGGTCAACTTATTTGAGTCAGTCACCAGAGCTGAGGATGAAGGCAAGGTGGTTCATACAGCCTACTTCAATTTGGCCAAGCCCTTTGATAACATTCCCCACTCAGAGTTCATGGATAAACTCACTAAGCTATACCACAACCTATATAACAGTAGGTGGGTTGCAAACTGTCTCACTGATAGAACCCACAGTGTGAAAGTAGCTGAGCCCAAGTTAGACTGCCGACCAGTCACGTGTGGAGTTCCACAGGGTTCGGTCCTGGGTCCTCTTCTGTTTGGTATCAACTTCTCTGAAGTTCATACCAACATGAAGGGACTCTGGCTGACAATGTTTGCAGATGACTGCAAGTTGGGAGCTATTAACTACCTAAGTGATGTTGACATCCTACAGGAAGGCCTCACTGAGACCAATGACTGGTGTTAGACCAATGGCAGTAACTCATTCACTCCAAAGGAGCACAGGAAGTCTGCACTGTAATTTCCAATGGGTGCAGCTTAAGCCTTTTGACAGAATTAAATTATGTCTTCACATTTCAAACAAATGTCCGTATCTCTGAAACCATAAAGTTTATTAAGGAAGTATAAATGGAAAACTCTTGAGCACAAACTATTTTTACAGTGGTAGTATTCTTTAGGTTTTAGGTCTTAAACTAATTTATATAAGTCAGAGTAAACACAGTGGGCCGGATTTACGAAGGCTTGCATAGAGTGTAAGAACAGTGTAAGATGGCAGACAGGCAATATGTCTGCCCAGAGATACAGCAATAGCTAGTAGGGGCGTGCATGAGAGCTTCTAAAGCTACTCTTGCACGGACAGTGTTATGGTATGCAAATTACCTCATTTGCTGCCAAAAGCTATGCAAATGAGGTAAATTTGCAATCCAGAAACCACTAACCTGTCCGTGCAAGAGTAGTGTTATCTGCAGAAATGTACTCCATTGGTAACGGAGTACCGTTCTGCAAATAGCTAAACAGAGCTATGACAGCTCCAAATAAAGGATGCATCTAGTTAAGGAAGCATGCCAATGGCCAAATATAAGGCCATTGGCATTTGCAAATGTTGTACATCCTTAAAATCCAATGTTATTTTTTTTCCCCAATCGCCAATGTTTAAGGGTAGCGCAGCGTCGCGCAAACATGCTGTGCTTTAAATAAAATGAAAAAAGGGAAAAATAGCCACAAATGTGCATTTACAGTAAAAAGCTTGTTCTGCCATGCAGGTGAATGGCAGGCTGCAAACAACTTGGCCACTGAGTAGTGGTTGCTAAGGGGGGAAAGCTCAGTGTGAGAGATGTAACTAAGTATTAGTAGGCAATCCTATGCAAATGAGGATAAGGATAGTGAATCCCAATTTTCCCTGGCATGTGAGCCATGTCCCTAGAGTGTAAGTGTAGGAGTAGGGGAGTAGTAGAGTAGAAGATAGGTGACATCATGAGGGGGTATGTCTGAAAGACTGTAAGGTGATTGGAGTACAGTGTCTTGTGTTTGCCCTGAGTTGCTAAGGATTGCAAGAGGTGTGTTAACAGTGGTACTAGCTGAAAACAAGAAACCAAAGGTGTACACCGTGGATATATGTGAAATCTCTTGTAAACGGGCACACAGCGTGTGCTCTCATGTGCGTACATGTGTGCGGGTGTGCGCTTCTGTGCGTGGGTGTGCGCTCATGTGCGCTTGTTTGTGCGTCGCTGCCCCTTGTGGAAACAGAAAGGGAAAAAGGAAGGAAAAGAAGTAGTAGGAAGTTAACCAAGGAGAACTAGCAGAGCTGCCAGGTGAAATATATCAGAATCAGTCAATTACACAGGCAGTCGACTAGCCCAGCCCAGCCCAGCAATTTAAACTCTGCAAACAGCAGTCTAACCTGTTTTTTTCACAAGAACTCTGCAACACTGCAGTTTAGAAAGAGTGAAAACTCAAAAAGCTTAAGGCTGACAAAATGTTAGGGGCTGCCATTGCTATTATAAACCAACATGTGCAAGGTGCTGAGGGTGGTGATGTTGTGAATGCTGCTGAGCAACCCACAGTGAGCAGATGGAGAAGAGTGTACAGACCCAGGGTAACCTGCCAGGGGATACATGAGCTGGAGATAGTAGAGCACTATAGAATGGACAGAGACCTCCTGCAGCAAATTGTTGAGCTGTGCCGGCCACGCCTCACACACAGAACCAACAGAGGGGAACCCATCCCAGTGGATACAAGGTATGTGTTGGCCTACGAATACTAGCAACAGTTACCTTCCAGAGACCAACAGGTTATATGATGGGGGTTTCACAGGCATCAGCATCCAGGGTACTGCACCAGTTCCTGGATGACATGTCAGCACATGTTGGTAAGCATGTATATTTCCCCAATTCCAGTGAGGCATTGACCAGCAATATGCGTCTTTTCCACCAAATAGCGGAATAACTTGAGGTGGTGAGTGCAATAGACTGCACACACATACACATCAAAGCACCAACCGGTGAGTGGGGTAGTAACTACATCAACCACAAGGGCTTTCCCCTCCAACTGCCAGGTCGTGTGCGATGCCCATGGCATAATAATGAATGTGTATGCTGGCTGCCCTGGAAGCTATCATGATTCCTACATCTGGCATCTGACACAGCTGTACCAGAGATTTGCCAATGGGGACATCCCTGACAGTCACCTAGTGGGGGATGCTGGATACGCACTGGAGCCATGGCTGATGACACCCATCAGAAATGCACACACACCCAAACAAGAACTCCATAATGAGGCACATGCACAAACAAGAAACATTATTGAGCATGTGTTTGAGATGCTCAAGTCATGGTTTCGGTGCCTGGACACATCCGGTGGAGCCTTGCAGTACTCACCAACTACATGTACCCAAATTGTCATGGTATGTGCCATGCTACACAATATGATCCTGCAAAAACAGCTGCAGCAGGAACAGCATGGGGCAGGGCCAAACAGCCCCCCACCATTGCCAAGGCCTGCACAGGCACAGCGTGACTCAGAGGAGGAACAACCTGAGCCTGCCCCAGTATGCAGAAGGAGGTGTGCCCAGTATGCCCTGGCCTTGGCAAAGAGACAACGCATAGCACATACACTGACTCAGTAGGAACCCTGGAAATGACACCTCTCTCTGACTTGCACATACAATGAAAGGGATGCCTAACTTGACACTACCTGTTTCAAACATGTATAGTGAGTGTATTATGTGCATCCGACATAGGCAGCCCTGCAGCACCACTTGAGGCATGATTGCCCTATAGTCGAGCAAAGCTGGGTAAACACGCTCACACCTGTTTACTGTTCCTTAACCAGTCAGGTCTGCCCAGCAGGAAAATGAAAAGCAGTGACAGGGCTCAAACTCACGATACAGTGCACTACAGACACAGCAGGGCAATTGTAGACTAATGCAAACACAAACAAATGCAGTATCATGCCCTCTGAACTTCCCCCCAGGCCTTTGCAGACAGATAACAGCAGGCCAGGCAGTGCGATGTGGGTTGGGTAGGCTATGAAGTCACAAACTAATATATACGTGAAATTGGAAGCTAAGTTCTGTAGTACAGTAGTATGCCTCAAGCCAGTATGATAGACAACAGTACAGACTGAAATGGAGTATCTGACATAGTAGTGCAGGCCTAGAAAATGTGTATAAGTGTCAGGTCAACCCCTCATCCAATGTACACCCACAGTAACAATCAGGTGTGCCCCCTGGGCAGAAATGTACAAATAATAGCTGTCCCCCCGTATGTATAAATGTTGATGTCTATGCAAAGTGACTCATGGAAGCCCTGCAGGCACAGCGTGCTTCCTGTCAATGTACAACACAAAGGTGAGCCCTAAAGTAAAAAACAACTTGATTTGTCACACACACATATAGAAAATATGTCCATACTGGGCATGTTCACACACTTCAACAAATTTAGCAGATCTCACTTAACAACATACTGAAAGGTCATACTGGGCATGCTCACACACTTAGGCCATGTCTGAGTACAGCAGTGGGCCACACATATCTGGCAGTTGCAGTTCTCACCCCAGACACATGTCACTATTCACCAATCCTGCCTTGCGCACACAGTGATATGAAAACAGACCCATATAATATATTGGACTCCTGTCATAATCAAACTATGTACTACAAGTACTGAACATGTTCAGAGAAAGTGACAATTCAAAGAAGACCAATAAATCTCCGGTCAGTATCATCAATGTTCTGGCAAAAATATTGTCAAAGAGTCCATAGAGAACCATGAAGCTTTCTTTCACAATGTCATAAATATCAATGTAAACACATACATGTTCTGAGTCAGTGCAAACTGTAAATGTATTCAACTTGATTTGACTAACACCGCCAACATCTTTTCAGACAGGTTCATACATATTTATCCCCCTCTCACTGACAAAAGTGCCCATTATCATACCTGGAGAATGCAAAAACCCAGAAATCACATATACAATAGTTAAAAGAGCACTTTCCAAACCTAAAAACACAGCGTCTATGGGATGACATGGCTTCCCTAGCTGTGTCATATGTGAACTCCAAAACAAACAGACCCTGCACCTGAACAGTCTGTTGAGACTCACCCTCTGTACAGGATATGAAACCGTTGAATGCGTTACAGCAACATTTGGCACACTCCACAAGTGTTGGTGCACAACAGACCATATGAACTATTGTCTTATAAGCCTATTAAGCCTGATCTGCAAGGCCATGGAGTCCATCATGATGGAACTCATGAATAGAGCTATTGTGAGCCTACAAACACCCAACTCTACCAATTTCGGTTTGGTCAGGGGCAGATCATGGTTCCCAAACCTGCTAGGCTGTTTTCAAGGCAGTCATCCAGGACATACATCAATGAAATGAGCTACACACGTTCCACATAAACCTTGGAAAGCCCTCTTCCAACATCCCAGACACATGTCGTATCCACAAAATCAACAACCAGTGCATAAATATGTATGTCATCTGATGGATTGCCAACTGGGGCACAGATAGATCCCACAAGGTAAGAATTGTCGTCTCCTGTTCAAGCTGGTAACAACCGCTGTCCCCCATGGCTCAGTCCTGGGACCCCTCCTGTCCAGTGTATACTTTCCAGAAATACAGTCAAACACATGAGGGCTATGTTTAGCAAAGTTTGTGGATGACTGCAAAAAAGTTGTCATAATCTATGTGTGGGACAACAGAGACATCCTTAAAAAGGGTCTCAGTCAGACATATATGGTGTAAAGATTATGCCCTCGAGCTACATTCATATAAATACCACATAGGTGCTAACACCCTAAATATGGAGGTGATAATAAGGGATCTATGGACACATGTGGATAGTCATCTCTACTTCCATAAACATATTCACAAAGTGGTTAGAAAATCATGCTATGTGTACCCACAAACTGGCAAAGACTTTGATGAGTAGAGGGAACCTCCATTGACCTACATGCAGTCATCAGACCCATCAGAGAGTACCACAACACACTTGCGATGAATCTGACTAGGCACCTTCAGCAGCTGGAAAGACCACTGAAGTACCTCAACAAGAGGATTACTGGCCTCAAACAGTTGCTCCATGCAACCAGACTGAATTTAACTCAATCTGTACTCTGTTGCATACTGTCTACTCAGGAGATCTCTGCCCAACAGACAGGTCCATGTCCAATGTAGAACTGATGTGCATGCGCTATCTGAAGTAAACCCAAGCTCTCTGTACCACATGTTCTAGGGATATCATCATCACAACATTAAATAGAACATGTTGGAGGGATACATGACTAACTCACAGACTTCCCCCACTTTGGAACAGGCTCCCAACCGACATTAAGCCAAGACCCTCACTGACACTCTTCCAGAGGAGTCTTGATGAGTGTATGTGAAACTGAACTGTCATACCATGGATCACTTCATCAGCTCTATTACAAAGAGGCCTAGGGAACTAACTCCATGGGTGGTGATAGCTGCACACTCTGGCCATACTAATATATGCCTTCAGGCAGATAGCCTATCACCTACTTATGTACACATATATATATATATATATATATATATATATATATATATATATATATATATATAGGGGGAGCACAGTATAATAAGCCAAAGATGGATGGGCAGAGATGTGTGTAAGAGGGTGACCATGACAGGGAGCCATCCAGGACTGTCCCACCCAGCACACATCCCAATGGCATGAAAAACATGAGGTGCACATCTCTCCCACTGTACATAACAGCCACCAGTATCTGTAAGCATTACAGTGTATGTGGTCCATGTGCCTGCTGTACAACATGACTGTACAATGAAGTACATGTCTACTGTCTCTAGACATGTACCTGTCACATAGGTCCATAGGTATGTAGTAGACTATTTCCATGAAGGCATATATCAGCCTACCCAAGTTGTGCAGCTTTCACCACACCATTGGGTAGTCTCCCAAGGCCTTGTTCTAATAGTTAGTACCCCAAGCCCCTTTCTAGTGGGGTTGCTGATGTGATGTCTGGCATGAACTGTCTGTTTCCCATCCACTCATCAAGGTTCCAATTGAAGAGTGTCAGCGAGGGGTTCTGTCTGATGTACATTGGGACTCTGTTCCACAGTAAGGCAAATGTCTGGGATGGTACTCTATCCCACCAGCATGTTGTATTCATCATTCTGATGAGGTTCATATCCCTGGAATGTGTAGGGTGACTCAATGTTGTTATGTGTAGATGGAGCATGTTCAGCAGTTATGTGTTGGACATGGCTCTGTATGTTAGGCAGTACACAACGAAGAACAGATTTAGTTTTACCAGTTGTGTTGCATAACACAACTGTTTGAGGCCAGTAATTCTCTTGGTGATGTACCTATGTGGTCTCTACAGCTGCTGGGTATGCAAAGTCGAGTACATCCAAAATGGTGCACTGTACTCAATGATGGGTCTGATGATGTAAGAGTAGAGTGCCAACACTACCTCTTTGGATCCTGATGCAAACCCTTTGTTGATTAGGTGGGCCACATAGGATCTCCCAATCACTTTGGCAACATGATTGTCAAAGGAAAGATGACTATCTACTTGTGTCCCTAGATCCCTTATCACCTTGTCATTTTAAGGGTTAACACCCATGTGGTAGTTTGTGGGTATTTTGTTTTCAACAAAGAGGATCACTATGCATTCATCCACAGTGAGCTTGAGGCCATGATTCTGACAGCACACATCTGTCTCATAGAGTCCCTTCTGGGGAATATGTCTGTCTTCTGGGGAATTTATTATGGCAAACACTTTACATTTCCCAGGCAAACTTAGTCAACCAAAACTCTCCTGTGTTGGCATGTACATTTGAGAAATCTATACCAAACAGGAGGGACCCCAGGACTGAACTCTGGGGGGCAACAGTCATTGCCGGTGTAGAGTCTGACATGTAGCCAGCAACTCGTAATGTGTGGGATCTATCTGTGAGCCAGTTTGCAATTCATCTTGTGATGTATGGATTCATGGCCAGGTTGTGGAGTTCACCTATGATACCTGACTGGGGAATGGTGTCAAAGGCCTTAGCGAGGCATAGGTAGGCTGTGTGGATCTCATTTCAATCATCCGTAGTCTGGGTAACTGTCAAAGAAATCCTCCCAGTTCAGGAGGTGTGGTCTGCATTTGACCAAGCCAAACTGTGTGTGCTCAACTGTGTGAAGGTTCCCAATCTCTGTATTGTTGACTTCCATTATGATTGGCTCCATTGTCTTGCAGAACACACTTGTCAGGCTCATAGAGCATGAATTCCAAGGGGTTTTTGTGGCCCCACCCCTGTGGAGTGTGAAGAACATTGCTGTGCAACATTCTATGGGTACATATCCTGTAGAGAGCATGTAGAGAGAGGTGTAGGTATCCTTGATGAATATGGATACATCCACACCCTATGTGCTATGATTCAGGTTCTGATGCTGGAAGGTATGGAATGAGTAGTATCCTGGTAGTGCCGGTGTGCTCCCTGGAGCCTTGAACTAGGTTACAGATACTGCCCAGATATCAGTATTCTCCATAATGAGAAGTGCCTTGAGTGTGTGCATCTGGAGGGTGAGACTTCTGGCAATGAGTATCATTTAGCTCACTTTGTGGTTATTTGTGTTGGTTATGGGGTTTGGTTTGTCATGCGTGACCGGTGTTCCACACCTGACGTCAGCACCTCATTGGTCCCATCTGACCATAAGCTAATCACCCTACATATCCACATTCTGGACCTACACCCCCATTAAGGAAACCATGTTAAAAAATTTCTCCAAAGCCAACTTCATGCTTCTTAAGACAGAAGTGCTGAACTGCAGGACACACATGCAGATGGACAATACAGTTACGACTACTGAATCCTTCACAATTGCACTTCATAAGCACTTACATGACTGCAAGCATCGTGCTATCCTAAACAGAACCAAGATGCTAACCTCCAAGAAAAGGAAGCCAATCTGGTGTTCCCCTGCTATAAACAAACTGCACAACAGAAGGAAAATACTGTTGCAAAACAGGGTAAAATCCCATGAGTGGAGGAGCTCCATGGTCCACACCAGTAAGAAGCTGTGATCCATGATAAAATCCTCCAAAGCTAGTGATGAAAACAAAATCGACACTGATTCTAAAGACAACCACAAAGAATTCTATAGCTATGTCAAGAATCTCAATGGCAACACTCAGATCTTCTCTGAGTTACAGCACAATGGCACTAAATATACAGACCCAACTGATATTGCCAACATCCTGGCAGATAGGATCAGTGCTAACTTTACCCCCTCTCACCCATGAAAAAGCACATCTCTATAACGGAAGACTGCAAAGTTGCTGTCATCACAGCTGCACAGGTAAAAAACACTCTCCAAAGCCAGGAACACAGCATACATGGGACCAGATAACATCCCAGGCTGTGGTCTACACAAACTACAGATTGAACAGGCACCACACCTATGTACCATGTTCAGTCATAGCCTCATCTCAGGCTTTGTGCCTGCTGAATGGCACACAGTGATAGTTATCCCACTACACAAGGGGGGAGCCACCATGGACCCCAGGATCTAGTGGCCCATTAGCCTGATGAGCCTGTTCTGCCAGGCCATGGAATCTATCATCATATAACTTATAAAAAAAGACATTGGTAATCTCCAAACACTGGACCACAACCATGTTGGGTTTGTAAAAGGCAGATCATGTCTCCTAAACCTGATAGACATCATTGAAGCAGTCACCTGAACCATAGACAAGGGTAAGGTGGTTCACACAGCCTATGTAGATCTTGCCACGGCTTTCAACACCATCCCCCACTCTGGAATTATAGATACATCCACTAAACTAGGTATAAATCGCTATGTCACAAGATGGAATGCCAACTGGCCAACTGACAGAATACACACTGTGAAAGTAGCAGACTCCAAGTACGACATTAGACCAGAGACAAGTGCAGTACCACAGGGTTCAGTCCTGGGTCCTGTCCTGTCTGGAATCTACTTCCTTGAAGTAAACTTTAACATGGAAGGTCTATGGCTAATGAAGTTTCCAGATGACTGCAAACTAGGAGCCATAATCAAAACTACTGAAGATGTGGACATCCTACAAAAAGGCCTCACTGAGACAGATGTCTGGTGTCAAAGCCATGGCCTCAAGCTCAATGCCAAAAAGTGCATTGTCATCCCCTTTGGTAAGAACTCTGTAGCCATGAACTACAACATAGGCGGTAGTATACTTAACAGTGAAACTGTAATAAGAGACCTTGGGTCACAGGTGAACAGTGGACACACCTGTGATAATCACTTCCCCGCAGTAGTCCGGAAATCCTTCTACGTAGCAGACCTCATCACAAAAGGTGTCTCATGCAGGATAGAAGAGGACATTGTTCCCCTCTACTCATCACTTACTAGATCCATAATAGAGTACAACGCCCCTTTTGCTATGTACCTCACAAGACATCAACAACAACTGAAAAGGCTGCAGAAGTACCTCACAAATAGCATTAGCGGCCTGAAATACATGCCATACACAGACCGTCTCAAAATGCTCCAGCTGTACTCTCTCGCATATCGCCTACTCAGAGGTGATCTCTGCCTAACATACAAAGTTATGTCAAACACAGAGCTGTTGGACATGCTCCACGTAAAACACTCACAATCCCTCAGATCTTTGGCCCCAAAACCCAGAGTGAAATACAAAAGGAAGTGGTGTATCCATTTACCTTATGGATACCCACACCTTCAGGTTAGTGGCACAGCATGGGGCCTTGGAGACCATGCAAGTGCAACTAACATTGGGCAAACCTGTTTATCAGATTGTAGCCTGCTACAGATCACCTACCTTGTCTCAGGAACCTCACCCAGTATTCCTGAGGACAGTGGAAAATATAAAGGTCCTACCAAACAGAGAGTACAACTACCAAAACACTGACTGGGAGAATTACTCGTGTACAACGTCCTTTGCCCAATGCTTCCCAGAGTTTAAAAACTCAAATGCTCTGGAACAGCTGGTTACCATGTCTGCTAGAGGTGACAACATACTGGATCTGATCATCACCAACATGGGGTACCAGTGTTCCACAACAGAGATAAACCCCTCACCGGTAATATCAGATCATAAAGTAATCACACTGGACATCCACATCACACCCCCCCACAGTCAAGGAAACCAATGTGAAGACAGTTTCTAAAGCAAACAGCACACTTCTCAAGACCAAAGTGGAAAGTTCAAAAGCACCCTTGCTATCGGATAATGCTATACAATCTGCAGAATCATTTACAAGTGCATTCTATGAGCATCTACAGGGATGCATGGATCGAGACATGCCAAATAAAATCATGATGCACTCCTCCAAAAATAAGAAACCAATCTAGTTGTCGTTGCACATAAATAAGCTATAAACAGAAGGAGGGAACGAACATGATAGAGCAAACTTCACATAAGGAAAGGCATCACTTATCATTATTAGGAAGAAACAATGATCGCTCATAAAATAATCCAAGGCCAGTTTCTAAAGACAAATTGCCAAGGAATGTAAGAATAACAGCAACAAAGCCTTTGTTAGCTATACCAAACATTTAGGTGGCAACTCTCAAAAATGCTGTCAGCTACTGCAAAATGGAAAAAAGATACACTGAACCAACTTACATTGCCCACATCCTGGGGGACAAGTTCAGTGCAAACTCCACTCCACATCAACCCCAAAAGGGCCTGTGTCCATCCCAGAAGAATGCAGAACACCGGACTTCATGGACATGCAGGTAAAAAGAGCCCTCTCCAAACCTAAGAACACAGCATCAATGGGACTGGATGGTGTCCTAGGCTGCCACTTACACCAGCCCCAAAAGGAACTACACCCTCACCTACATTCACTGTCCAGACTCAACCTTACCACAGGCTATGTACCCAAGGAATGGCATACAGCAACAGTCATCCAGCTCCACAAAGGGGGTGCCACAACAGAGCCAGGAAACCATTGCCCTATGGGCCTACTCAGCCTGGTCTGCAAAGCTATGGAGCAAATTATCATGGAACCCATAAACAGAGACAATGGGGACCTCCAGACACTGGACTCTACCCAACTTGGCTTTGTTAAAGGTAGATCCTGTCTCCTAAACCTAGTTGACTTATTTGAAACAGTTACCAAGGACATAGATGGAGGTGAATGTAGTCCACACAGCCCACCTGGACCTCACTAAGGCCTTTCGACATCATTCCCCACTCTGGCATCATGGACAAGCTTACCAGCTTGAACGTTAACAGCTATGTCACAGGATGGGTGTCCAACTGGCTCACAGATCAAACACATGTTCAGAGTTGCAGGTGCCATGTCCAACTCTAAACCAGTCACAAATGGCATTCCACAGGTATTGGTCCTGGGACCCCACCTGTTCAGTAGATACTGCTCAGAGGTACAGGCAAGCACAAGAGGAGTATGGCTGAACAAGTTTGCAGATGACTGATAACTGTGGTCCATAACTGACTCCACTGCTGACACAGACATCCTACAGAAGGGTTTTACATAGACAGATACCTGGTGTCAAAACAATGCCCTCAAGCAGAATTTCAAAGAATGCATAGTCATCCCCTTTGGATAAAACAAAGTGCACACAAATTACCACATAGGTGGTAATTCAGTATGTACAGAGAATGTAATTATAGCCCCTTGGACCCAGGTAGACAGTATACTCTCCTTTGATGATCACATTGCCAAAGTGTCTACAAATTCCTTCTATGTAGCCCACCTAATGTCACCTAATGTAACCCACTTTGTCTAGTCTGATGATGTCACCATCTTACAAATATACCTGTGGAAAGGAGAACTCCCAATAATGTGTATAGCGCGTCGTGTAAATGCATACTGCTCTAGTATCATGAGGTAGTTAAGAAGGGGTTTGAATTCTGCACTTGGCAACTGTATGACAGTGTGTGTATCTCCTTGTAGAGGAGCGACCTTTTTGGAGACAACTACAACACCTTAAAAGTGGTATACTCGTCTTTGTCAGGTCTGATGATGTCACCATCCTACAAATATACCTGTGGAAAAAAGAACACTCAGTAATGTGTATAGCGTGTCATGTAAATACATACTGCTCTAGTATCAAGCGGTAGTTAAGTAGGGGGTTGAATCCTGCACTTGACAACTGTGTGTGCATCTCCTTGTAGATGAGCAGCCTTTTTTGAGACAACTACAACACCTTAAAAGTGGTATAGTCATCTTTGTCAGGTCTGATGATGTCACCATCTTACAAATATACCTGTGGAAAGAAGAACACTCAGTAATGTGTATAGCATGTCATATAAATACATACTGCTCTAGTAGCAAGAGGTAGTTAAGTAGGGGGTTGAATCCTGCACTTGACAACAGTGTGTGTGCATTTCCTTATAGATGAGCAGCCTTTTTGGAGACAACTACAACACCTTAAAAGTGGTATACTTATCTTTGTCAAGTCTGATGATGTCACCATCCTACAAATATACCTGTGGAAAAAAGAACTCCCAGTAATGTGTATAGTACATTGTATAAATGCGTACTACTCTAGTATCATAAAATAGTTAGGAAGGAGTTTGAATCCTGCACTTGGTGAGTGTGTGTGTGTGTGCTCTATGTGTGTGTGCTCTATTTGTGTGACACAGTTGGTCACTGGGTTGTGGGTTTTGCTTTTACTACTGTATGACATATCACAATGACAACAGTATGTGCATTGCATGTCAGGTAGCTGTGTGGCAAATACATATACGTACATGTGACCTTAATTATTTCAGAGGTGGGAAGCCGGCTTTCTCCATGAACACATCTGTTATCTTTGCCAGAGTGTGCTGCCACTTTCCAGACCTTAGGTCACATCTGTATGCTTGTGACAGTCCCAGCCACTGCAGTGATCCCTGGCCTAGGTCATCCATGTCACGCACACTCATTACGGTTTCTATTGAATAGTGTGAGTGAGGGTTTATGTCTGAGGTATATTTCAGACCAGTTAAAATGCAGCAAAGTCTGTCAGTGATGGCTATTCATTATAGGTGTACAACCTTTGTGGATATGCATGCAGACCCCTTATTGCTTAAGTGAGTCAGCGAGGGATTTCAAAATACCTTTGGAAATGTGATTACCAAAGGAGAGATGATGTAACACTTAGCTGTATGTACACATCGGTACCTGTCAACATGTTGTGGGCTACTACCTATGTGGTACTGTGGGGATACTATGTTTTGTAAAGGTGGATGACCATGCTTTAGTTGGCTTATTGTTTTACAGCATGGGTTTGACAACAGGTATCTGTCCATATGATACCTTTGTAAAGGCCACAGTATGCATTCCCAGACATGGACGGACATATCCCTACTGTGTTTGCTTGTACCTAAGTACAGTACCTAAGTGAGCTATATGGAAATTAGGAGTGGTCCCAGGAATGGGTGCAGGTGAACACCACTGGTTACTGGCATAGTATAGTTCCTGAAGGGTACAAATGTTACTGTGTGTCCTACATCTGTGTGTCAGTTGTCAAGACATCATCTAACGATTGTTTATGGTCAGGCTGTAGAGGTTATGTATACTATCAGAATGCAAACCAATGACAGATAGTAACAGTATCACCCACAGCACAGTGCCAAACCATGTCATACACACATGTGTACCCAAGTTCCAAAATGTGTGTAGTACAATGCATACTGGCCACCAATAGAAACTATGGAGTGTTAGCACTCTGTAATACAGGGCATGTCACCCTGACCATGTGTCCACTATGCACGTACATGCAGACAGTGCACCTCCACCATGTTCACAAATGTACACCTGCAAACCTGTGCTGCACACATCCCACACGTACTGTCCACTCTCTAACACATGCTGCCAATACTACACACATCAGCCAAGTGGCACGTGGCCGAACAATACACTATTGGGATTAACACTGGTGTAAACAATACTACCTTGACAATCATAGCTTTAATGCATCATGCCTGCTCAGCTACACCTTCAAGGATAACATTACACTTTACTGCTGACAACATGCTAACATTGCTATACTGCCATAAAGTCACCCTGTGCATCAGCACCATGTTAGCCTGTTCCTGCATCAATGTTACAGATGACAGGAGGTGGTACAGGTTCATCATATGCACAGGGTGTGTTGTTGGTTTGCCAGAGGCCTACATTGAGCCATACAATCGACATGTATGTGTGTGTGTGTGTGTGTGTGTGTGTGTGTGTGTGTGTGTGTGTGTGTGTGAGGGCCAAGAGTGCTGGTATGGGCCAATGTTGATGTAATGTGTGCGGGTATGTGTTAGCCCTAGGTGTCTGGTTTCTATGTGTGTGTGTCTGTATGCACACAGTTCCACCATGTGGCTGCCATATACGGGGATTTGTGGGTCAGCCACAGACTGTACCTGTCAGGCTTTACAGATCACCATTTCCGGCCATGGATACGGTACCTGTGCCTGGCAGGGGTGCTACTGACAATATCAGGTACAGAGCCAGACTGAGTACTATCCTCAGAGGTAGACATATGTACACTGGACCCAGGTCCCTGCTGGGACTGTCCAGAGACACGTGCATGTGGTCTCCTAGGACGGTCTATGGACAGCCCACCCCCAACATTGCTGGGGCTGGTACTGGCACCACGTGAGCGGCTGTGACTTAAGGGACATCCGCGGCAACTGCCAGCTGCTGATGTTGCTGGCATACATCCACAATGACATCTCACCCATCCCGCACTGTCCTGACACATGGACATGACATTATTGTGGTTACTGTAACTGGATGGCATGTTGTACCATGAGCCATCATCATGCAGCATCATGTGGTCACTCAAGGCTACTTATGCGTGCCAGACCATCACCTATCATGCTGTACCTGAACCGCAGTACCATGGCTACATTCACCATTTCACAGCCAGTTGTTACATGGGTTTGTAAGGTGCCTAATAGGGAGCATTGCCTAACATGAATGTGTTGTGTGTTGAAGAGTGTCGCACTGCCCCATGATAGGCCTCTACCCCTCAGGTATATTATGTGTGCTTTGTGGATGACATTTGGGTTACTGGAGTGTGACCTTACAGAGTGTGTCTGAATACGCCATGTGTAGCATATTAACATGTACTGCATATGACAGAGTTGTGTACGTCGTGTGCATGTGTATCGACTGCTTATCCAATGTCCACTACAGTGTAGCCACAATTGTTTGGGATGCTCTGTGTATTGCATGTGTTTGAGGCAGCCACTCACGTTACTGAGATGTGCATAGTCTCACAGCAAACATGCACAGCATGCATTATGCATAGGTGTGTTACATGTGTACATGGCCTACATCTCACCTATAACATGCAGATTTTATTTGCTATATTAAATGTAGAACACACTCACCAGCATGGGTCTCCTGCCTTGCTGTTACACCAGAGGGACCTACAAGGTTATGAAACAATTTGTCAGTGGCAACAACTGTAGCATGGCTACTGTGGGTTTGCAATCTTACGGTAGCACAATATGTGACAGTCACATGCCTACACATCATGTTCCAAATTATCAGTATTGAACAACACCAAGCTCCACATCTTCTGACTACACAGTACACATCTCACATATGCATGATCTAACAATAGAGGTAACGGTAGTCTACAGTTATGCCATCTTACTTGCACGCTCCATGTGAATTTGCTGGGGGACTCCGGCCTCCATGATGATGCATGTGTGCTGTTGTTGTTGCTGGCCGGGAGCACCCAGGCTCAGGAGCAGCTCCTCCACTCTGGTGAGGGGGGATGGGTGGCAACCCCACTACCTGTGCAAGTTATTGCCTACGGACATCAGACGCACGCTGCCGGACATGTCTAAGTAAATCACTGCAGTGATGTCGTACTTGCTCATATGTCTGGTTATGCATGCCTATGTCATTTATCCTACGGACAACATCTTGCCACAGCGCAGTCTGCTCATGCTGGCCCTGGCTGGTTCTTGAAAATAGCAGGGTGTGGTGTTGGATGAGGCAGGTGGTTAATATCTCATCCTCTGCACGACTCTAGGCTGGATTGCGATTGTGGGCCATGACCCTGGAAGACAATGAAACAATATGTGTGAGCAAGTCATGTGGCACACAACATTCTACAATACAGATATCACTGAACTGCCATATATAGCAAACTATTGTCTGTTAGAGAATACACACTTTCAATACCACATATCAGTGTTCAGCCCACAACTGCCTGACAGTGCCTGACACGCTCTATATATGAAAACATTTTCTGCAGAGCAACAAAGAGAAACCACTATGTAAGACTGTGCAACAGTACATGGCAAACTGTATGTGACACAATGCACCACCTAGCCACAGGAGGTATATATCAAGCTAATGCATAACGAAATATGTAATCCATTGCAATGATTGTAAAGTCCAGTTACAGTATTACCAGTATACCACACTAGTTGTTGATGGAAAACCCCTGCCTACAATATGTGCACATTTGTGAATATAGGTGGCATTCTGCTGTACTAGATTAAACATGTTGCTAGATATGCACTTACATCCTGTAACACACATATGACCAAGGACATGTTACAGGCATACCCACACACACATCAGACATACATACAGGACACAGAGGTATGGCAACCCAGATGAGCTTTACATGTGTACCATACAGTACTGTGTGTCAGTACTTACAAACCATTATGCCTGAGGTATGTAATCTGTGAGGACTACAGGGAATACACAAAACAGTGTTTCCAAGCAATGTGGACATACACCATACTGTGCTGTTTAGGCCTACAGCTTCAGGTAGTACTACAGTTCATACAGGGGTTTGATTCACCAGCAGTACCAAACAATGAGCATACATGTACTGCTTTATCCTCCAATGGCACACCCCAGTTAGCACAAAGGGACTACGTCAGAACGTATGCCATACTGCTTTTTATGGCTAGCAATAGCATACACATCTTTTGCTGGGATCAGAGCTAGGACACATAATACCATGACAGAAACAGTTTCCCACTAAGCTATCCCACATATACACAACTGTGACACATTCACCAACACATTCAACATCACACTCAGTCAACCTCACATAGCAATTATTGCAACAGGTACATGTGGGTGTGTATTGGTTCATAGGTAGGTAATAGTATATTGGCCCTAGGGCCTATAGAAGCCTAGCCAGATGGTACCCTGGCCTTTGACACCCAAGTAATTTAATTTCATGTGTCCCTGTCAAGCAGAGCCACAGAGGTGATTTCCGGGGTGTATTCCCTATCTCCCATCCAATCATCAAGACTATTCATGACGAGTGCTACTGAGGAGCTTTGTTTGCTATTGATAGGTAGTTTGTTCCAGAGAATGGGATGTCTCTGAGATAGGAATCTATCCCTCCAGCATGTTCCATTTATTGAAGTGGCAAGGTTTAGGTCCCTAGAGCATGTAGCTCATAGGGATTGTAATCTGTTTACATGGATCATGTCCAACAGCTCTGGGTTTGACATAGCTTTGTATGTTAGGCAGACGTCACCTCTGGGTTACAGGTATGCGACACAGTTTAGCTGTGGTTTTCTGAGACAGTCCGCATAGGGCATCTGTTTGAGGACAGTATTACTCTTTGTGAGGTATGTCTGTGGCCTTTCCAGTTGCTGTAGATGTCTTGTGAGGTACATACCAGAAGGGGCATTGTACTCTATAATGGGTTTTGTGAGTGATGAGTAGAGGGGAACACTGACCTCTTTTTCCCTAGATGACACAGCTTTTGTGATGAGGTGTGCCATGTAGACAGATTACATGACTAGTGTGGCACTGTGATTATCAACGGGAAGACTACTGTCCACCTGTGTCCCATGGTCTCTTATCACACTTTCGGTGTTAAGTCGACTAACACTTATGTGGTAGTTCATGGGTACAGAGTTTTTAGCAAAAGGGATGCCAATGAATTTCCGACATTGAGCTTGAGGCCATGGCTTTGTCCCCAGGCATCTGTCACAGTAAATATGACTCTGTCTCTCTCTCTCTCTCTCTCTCTCTCTATATATATATATATGCATAAATATATATATATATATATATATATATATATGTGTGTGTGTGTGTGTGTGTGTGTGTGTATGTATATATATATATATATATATATATATATATATATATATATATACACACACACACACATACATATAAACATCCATTGGTGTACATATAGATATACATATAGGCACATATACAGTACACCTTTCATGGTGGGAATATCAATTATGCAAAGTATGTGAGGTATACAGATATGTAATGATATTGCACAGTCTTGTGTGAAATGCATTGAAGGTGTTCTCAGCCCATGTGGCTTTAGCAGGCCTCACTGGCTGCAACACTGCAAACCTAACAAATCACACCAACAGCATTTAAACACCACATGTCATATACCAGCACTGTATGCTGTCTTGTTTGCCACACACTACTACCTACATACAAATATGCACATAACAACCTTTACCAACATATATATGACCTCCCTTCGGAAACTGTTGCAGTATGTCCCTTGCTCTATGCACATGTACAGATGCTAATATATCTGACACAGATATATCTCTCCGTATGTGCTTGCCATACACACACAAGGTCCACACAGTTGTAAGTCCCTGGAACTCATGGTTGACCTGTTGGGCCTTGCTGCAACATGAACAGGTGTCACATGTGAGCACACAGTAATATTAGAGGGTGTATACATAGCTGCAAATGCTAGATTAGCATACTAGCCTGGTACAGCAGTTGTGAATACTAAGCTACACATTGATATGACTATCATGCATGTGTTACTCTGTCACATCCATGGTTATATAGCTGTATGCGCTACTCCCCCAAACAGCCATTGCCCACACTACTGTATAGAACACAGATAACATGGTTCAGATGTTTGACATTTAATGCTGATCTACATATATCACAGTTATGTCCCACTGCACACAGCTACACATTGATTTGTCCTTGGCAGTAGTTATGCAGGGTATCAGTGCATAGATACGTACTGCTGCCACATATTGATGTTTCAAAGTATGTAGAGTAGTCTTCAAATACATCTACTACATGCCAGTAAATACATATCTGTTACATACCTTTCCTTTGTATGTGTTCATAGTTTTCAGTTTGCTGTGTCTTTGGCTTTATTTTATTTTTTTTTTTTATTTAATTTTTTTATATATTTTATTTATTTATTTATTTAGTTATTTATTTTTTCCCACTGGTGTGGGTGGGTGTGTGTGTGTGTCTCGCTCTCTCTCTCAACGTCTGCAATGGGATGATTGCATGTGTGGCCAGCAAGTACAGCCTGCTTTTATAGGTATCTGCACATGTGGATGTGATGGCCTCTGCACCAATTGGTGGCCACCATTTGGTAATTGCATGCAGCCTGCTGTGTGGTAATTGCAGTACTCACTGTCATAACAACCCAGTGCTATAAATTGCTATGTCAGGTAGGCGTAGCTCTTTCAGCTTTCCAAAATGGGGCCCATGCTTGTTTGCTGTGGACACCGTTGTGTAAGTCAGAAGGTTGGTATAGTTCTTATATCTGAAGCTAGGGGTGTAGCCAGTGATTTAAATGTTGTACTTAGACCTGAATGTTGCCACTTCCACTACACAGTTGTCAGTGTAGAATTGTACTCACCCCTACAAATGCTAACACAAGATACATGGGAGTATGTAGTTTCTTTTCTACTTATACAATTAATTGCCATACAAATGTAATTATTGAGATGTATTAATTTGGCACATGAACTGTTTGTGAACTGCTATACTGTGAATATTAATTTACTCACTTTTGAACAGTTTGTGCTTTTTTAGTGTTGACATTAGCACAGGCTGCTCAAGAAAACTGGACAAATTCCAGTACTGAGTATGCCTACCTACATCCTTGGTAGGCCCTGAACACACAAGTTTATTGTACATTTGGGTAGGGGTGCAGAAGGACAGAGAGCATTATGTATTAATGTATGAACTTTATGTTGCTGGACTTAAAGGGTTGCTGTGTACCTGTTAGTTTACCAAGGCAAGTAGTCTGTCTGCGTAGCTCCCAACTGTGGACCTATCCAGATGGTAGCCAGAGGTTAGCCTGTTTTTCTTTGTCTGTGCACCACACTGGTCTTTTCAGCACTGGAACAAAGGCACTGTCACAGTTGGTTGCTGCCAGTACATGGCTACACCCCTTGGTACTTCAGTGTTGTACTCCTACATAAGGGTATGCTTCTGGAACTCCTTCCAAAGCTATTTGCACAGTGTGTAACAGCAGAATAGCTGATATGCCTGTGTGTTTCTGCCTCTGCCAGGCCTCTCAAACACTCAGGTACATATTTGAACAGACTCAGGGAAAAGTAGGTAGAAGTGAGGTACATCTTTAAAGTATTAGAAACATTAAGTTGAGACTTTGAAAGAACCAGAGCATATGGATTAATATACATTTCCTGAAGTACAAGCGGTGTCTAACTCTTACTTATTGTCATTATTCATTAAGTGTAATTCTCCACCTTTCTGCCTAACGTCACTAACTTTCAGAGGGATTCAGAGGGACACAGCTAAAACCTGTCTCAAAATAAGGGACATGCCTGAAAATTAGTCACATTTGGGAAGTATGGCCTCTGCCCTAATCAGATATGCTAGTGTTTGTCTTGCTATGATACTGTGTGGGGGTTGTAAAGTGCTGCTGTAACATTATTTCCTGCTAGAATGGCTGGTTCTCTTTTCACAGTCATGTAATGCAATTCCACAAGAACTGCTGGTAAAGATCCACAGAATAGGATTTGTGTTATGGCATTCCTATTTGTCCTTACATTCACTCATTCTGATGCATGATATATTGATTTCAGCACCAATTTGTTGTATGTTTATCATGAGTTAGTGGTACTTCATGCAGTCTAGTGTGTACAAGGTCCGGGGTTTGAGACTGACAGAGGTATGTTATTTTGCTGCTGAGCAGAACAAGGGCCCTGACATACAGAGTGCCTAAGGCACTTTTAAGCAGTTGTAAGCAGGTTTGCGTGGGTTTGCATGGGTTTGCGCAATGCTTAGCAAAGCTTATCTAAGTGCACACAAGCACACAGGTGCACACTTGCGCAAACATGCTAACTACTGCTTAAAAGTGCTTACTCCCCCTAACCCCCGTGCTAATTTCTTTGAAAGAAAAGAAAATGAGGAGATAGGAAAGTGGTGAAAAAGGGGCACAAAGAGGGAAAGACAGTAGGGAAAACAGCTCAGGATGTGCAGAACAGGTGTAGGGAAAGCCCATAGCTGCCCATATGTAATCAATTTGGAGGGGAATTTGAAACCTTCAACCCCTGTGAGAGGGTGAGGGCAGCAAAGTATGTTGTACTGCAAATTAAATATCAGTTTATGTGTCCAGCGGACATGTGTGCAAAATGGGCAGCTATGTATGGGGCGTATTTTTTTTTGTAAGAAGATTGCCCTTTTTTCTTTTTTTCAGGTGAGAGTGGAATGTGGGGTAGGGGAAGTAGGTATATTTGGGCAGGTAGGTTGGGGAGGTAAACAGACAAGACAAACAAGATGCATACAGGGACGGAATATGGCACATGTGGTGGGTGAACACCATTGACGGGGAAGGATGTTTGGAAATCTCAAGCCCATGAGCCCACAGATGGCAACAGTGGAACTGAGATTCCCACCCATGGGCAGTCACCACTGCACCTTCACAGCCCAGAGGGTGGCTGTGCTGGGGGCTGCATAGGAGGGGCAGGCTCACCTGTGAGTAGCGCCACTCATGCCTCAAGCTGGCGTAGAGGATCAGCGATAGAACGCTCAATCTCCCTATGCACCACAGCCCAGAATGTTCGGAGGGTGATAGGTGGCCCTCCTCCACCCACGCTTGCATGGGGGGATGAGCCCCATCCCCTGCAGTGCTTCCTCCCAAAGGTGGCACAGGGCCAATGGAGGAGGAGGTCCCAGGCTGGGCACCGGACCTGCTGGTGCCAGGTGCCATCGCCAGCTGAGGTGAGACAGGTGGGTCCACTGGGACCGGCCTTCCCATATGTTCTATATTTAGGAGGATTTGATGACAATATGGGTTAGTAACAGTCAACAGCATTCCCAATTAGTTATAACAGCATGCAGAAGTATTCCCATTAACCCAACACACCAGATTTCCAACAGTTAAACAGCAAGCATGACACAGGCATATATGGGATGACAGTGGACATTACAACAGCATGCACGTTTAATTGATGGCAACAAGCCACCAATATTGTGGTATTTGAACAGGGCACATGCATTGAAATACATGCAGATATTTATAAACCAATAGGACATATGTCCCAACAAATGTTTTGAGATTAGACATACCCATTGAGGTGTGGAATTGTATTTTTTATGCACATACAGTAGGGTGGAAAAGTGATAGCTCCATTAACAACATATATATCCTTCTAGTTTACACTACATTCCTATTGACTGCAGTTATATGTCCCCTACATGTATTATTACACTACACAATTGTCCTTAGACCGTGAAATGGGTTTTGCTAGATCTTTATATACATGGGCTGTATCTGACATACAAACTGTCCGGGATGCAGATGTTACTGCTACATATTTTGTGAGTTGCTCAGACAAACTACTGCTGAGATGGTACACTGACAGCTCTATTTTCATATACTTATCTAGATATGTGTAGGTGAAATTATCAGTTATATGTTAACAGCTCCCTACATTTCTGCTAGCACAATGACATTTCTCGGGAACACAATGCCAAGCTACTCATGTGCCAGATTAACCTGTACATGCTGGGCATGAACCAACAGTTGAGGACTGTGAATATGCTTAAAAGCTCCTGGCACTCCCCTCATCCACTTAATATGGGCCTACCCAACTGTGTGTTAACAGCGCTTAATACAACAGTACTATTTCTATAATGCAAGAGTACAGCAACATTTCAAAGAAAATGACACAGACACACTCCAGGAATTATACCCTTATTAAAGACTTGAAGCACTTTTCTAGAGGCTCTCTCATTTATTTTATATGACAGTGCATGCAGAATAATTATTAGTGAATTATTATTCCTTTATTTATTGTGTTTAAACACATTTTTCAGGCTCTCTCATTTATTTTACATAACAGTACATGCAGAATACTTACTAACCTGCCTGGTGGTGCAGCCTTAGCAGCCTATCTGCATAGGCTTGCTGATTCGCACCATGGACACCTGCAGCTGTGAAGTAATTGAAGTGATATTGAGACATACCTATCCATAGTATACACTAGAATAGCAATTCTTACATACTTAATTCCATGGCTACTTACTCAGTAGTGGGGCATTTGGCATCCCACTGGCCTCCTGGATCCACTGGTCCAGTTGATCCACCTTGCATCTTTTCAGGTCTGCGTGGTGGTGGTGTCTGACCTGCTCACCAGTCCGAGGGACACCTGTGGCACTGGTGAGTTCATGAGCTAGACCGTCCCAGGCTTCCGCTTTGTATTAGGTGCCCTGGTACTGGCCCCACAGGAGTCTATCCTCATGATGGTGGACAAGGAGCCAAACCATTACTTTTGACTCCTCAATGCCCCAACGTTGTGCTCGAAAACGAAAGCCCTCTCCAGCACCGGCCATTGCTGCCTGTAGATGGGAGCTACAACTAGTTATGGCAAGTATTCCCGCCTATGGAGCTTAAATATGCATCATTTCCCTCACTTATTTGTGATTGGCCGGTTTTGAAAAAATGCAGCTGAGGGTACACCTGCTTAGCAATGGGTAAACTTCCACTGATATGTATGTGTGTGTTGAAAGTGCATACTTATGAAAGCTGTCATGGCTTAGTGGTTTAGTCCTGTGATTATGGTGCACAGTATCCCGGGTTTGAGGCCTGTCATTGCTATTTATTTCACTACTGGTCAGACCAGCAAGGAGGTGTGGCTATGTTTTACCGACTTTGCTCTACGTTGCCCGATGTTGCTCGACATTGTTCTATGTTGTGCTGGTTGGCGCTGTGCACAGCTCTGTGCAAAGCTATTGCGCTAGTTAAAGCAATGCTAAGCTATGGGCAATTATACTGTAATGTGCTTAATACTAGTAAACTTTGCTTAGCAGTGCTTCACATTGCTTAAGATACATTACTTATGCATTCATCAGTATGCAGAACCATTTCACTTTTTTATATATATTTAAAATTTGTTCACTACTACATAGGCCATTTCAATGCTTTATACTATAATTTCAATGATAATTGCTCTACATTGCTCAACGTTGCCCGACGTTGCTCTACGTTGCCCAATGTTGCTTTACGTTGCACTACTTTGCACTGGTTGGCACGGTGTGCAGCTCCTTGCAAAGCTATTGTGCTAGTTAAAGCAATGCTAAGCTATGAGCAGTTGTACTGACATGTGCTTAATACTGGTAAACTTTGCTTAGCAGTGCTTCACATTGCTTAAGATACATTACTAATGCATTCATCAGTATGCAGAACCATTTCACTTTCTTATATATATTTAAAATTTGTTCACTACTACATATGCCATTTCAATGCTTTTTACTATAATTTCAATGATAAATCTTAGGGATTCTTTTCATATACAGATTTTCCAACAGAAAATAAAAAGGGGAGTGGTGGGACTCGAACCAGGAATGCCTCCTCTTTGTGCAAAAGTTCTACCATTACGCTATTGCTGTTTTGTTTAATTTGCATATAGGTTTCTTATTATCCTCTTCAATGTCTTGACTGCTAACTGTAGCTAAGCAATGGGCAAACCCGTGCAAACACGCGCAAATACGGGCAGCTATATCGGGAATGAAAAAAAATTAAAAGTTTTACATTTTATAATTGTACTGGGGTTTAGAATGTGGGGGAGTGTAGTGTTGGCTATGTACACATTTGAGCAGACTCGCTCATGTAGGCTGACATTTCCCGATTGGGAGACTTGCAGGGGCATGGATTTTTGGACTGTTCGGCAGTCCGACATGCCCCCTGCACTTGTGCATGTTCCATATTAGCCTTAGAGTTATGGCAGCGCGTACTCATTAATATGCATGGTGCACTGCCGTTTTACTCTTACACTGGTGTTTCCGTGTAAGACTACTCTACTCTTACACGAAGGATTCGTGAATCCTGGGGATTAACTGTTACATTTGTAATATTTTGTAAACAACTTACAATATCTCAGCAAACATTCAAGTTACACACATACTGTTAGCAGCATATTATTCATCTAGCTAAGAGCTTTAATATGAGGCTAAGGACTTTTGTTTGTATTACTTGGTTGTTTAAATATTTAGAAAACTGTGAAAAATAAATCTGTATAAATTAATATCATAAAAATAACAGTTAATATCTATTTACCTGCACTAGACAGAGATCAAATATTAATGCAGTTGAGTTTGCCATTGTGTAAGCTTTAAGATTAAATCTTTTAAAACACTGTACATAGCACAGTTTTGGAATTATTGATGTAAATATGAACAAGCTGTATTTGACACCTAGAGGCATTAGCAGGAGTTAACTGCAGATGCACCTGGAGGCGTCATTTGGATGTAATGAGTTAAGCTCAAAGTTAATGAATGTGTTGTCATCCCCCCTTTGGGATGTCAGGCACTACAGCACCAAAACTCAAACACCAGTGTGAAAGTGCATACCCACAACCAATTCCACCACAGTCACATACTGGTAGGTCAGGTGAACAGTAGAGTATACGAACTGTGTGAAGAAATACATAATAGTTTTCCAGTCACACACTACCCCTACATATAGTGGTCCAATTCTCAGTGTAGTTGGAATCCTGACCATGGTACAGGACACATCTCAGTCTGCCTACAGCCAATAGACCAGCAGACACTGGAAGAGCATGCACAGTCAGATAAAAAAGGAGCCATAACACTTACATCTACCCCCCTCCATACATAGCCAAATAACATGTACACATGACGTGTACACAATCGCAACAGTCTGTCAACAATGGCCAGACATGTACAGACCTCTCAAATCTACAGTTCACCTCAGAATGTACAGGCTTAGGACTGATATCTATGGCCTCTTCCCTGTAACATGTCTGTGGGTCCACTACATCACTGGGATGGTAGGAGGAATGAAGAAAAGAAATAATGTTACTAAATACATCTGAGCCTCATAGTGCATGCCATCTGGACAAAGCCTGACATCATTCGGGGACACAGGCACAAACATGGGCATAGATTGGACATATTGCTGTCAGACATTTAGACAGTTGCTGACATTACTGGGTTTGTTGTAACATATCCTTTATGAGGAATATGAAGGCAGTAATACCAATGGATTTTAGTATTTACTAACTGCATTCCCCAGAGTTCCAGACTGATTTTCCAAGGGCAACAACTGTCTGGGGAACAGACAAAATATAACAGGCAAACATGTGTCCAGTCTGTTGACAGCATGCCAGTAAAGAGGTACACCAGAGACATATCACTGTTAGATGTGAAGTCACTCACTAAATGCATGTCCACACAAACCCTGTCAACCTATCAAACCACCATGTGTATAACAGCACTGATGATGACATAGAATCTGTTCATAATTCTGGAGATATGTCCTCCATGTTGCCGTGCTGTCTCCAGATGTCCTGTCCTGTGAAGTATTCCCAACTACTGTCTGTGAATCTGTAGCCCACCACCTCTTCAGTGTCCCTCACACAGGCAGGTAATAGGGCCAAGGCACACATGAAGGATGTCTCATTTGTTGGAGCTAGCATCAGTGCCCAGGCCCACAGCACAAAACTATATGGGCACCTACATAGTTGTATGGCCTTAGC
Source organism: Protopterus annectens (assembly GCF_019279795.1). Classification (NCBI taxonomy): domain Eukaryota; kingdom Metazoa; phylum Chordata; order Ceratodontiformes; family Protopteridae; genus Protopterus; species Protopterus annectens. Next base: position 720,194,156 of record NC_056729.1, read on the forward strand.
AATACCTGACATCTGCACATCTCAGACAGGACAGATAGGAAGTGGACAGCAAACATGTTATGCATTAGGATGAATGTCCTGAAGGATAGAAGTTTGAAACTGAAATGGATGCCATTACTACATGACAGCAGTCCTCAATGACATGGGCAAAAAACATAGTACTCTACAGTTTATATAATAATATGATATTAATATCTAATATGAGATACATAAAAACATACAGCTGAAACACCAAGAACAAGATAGTGTAGTAGTCTGAATCTCAGCTCTGCATGCAGAGGTGCATGGTTGGAGTACTACAATAGGCAATCTAATTTTACATGGAAAAGCAGTGGCAACAGTACTAATTTCATAATACAATATGTGTGGAATCATATTCATCAACCAGTGTACTGTAGCTGGTGTAACATGCAAGAGTGAGTGCATATAACATGTGATACTACCGATGTATAAAAAATAAAAAAAAATGTGATACTACCCATGTATACCCAAGTGTCCTGAACAGTCAAGTCACACTCCTTGCTACTGTAATGAGAGCACATAAAAGCATGTTATGCACAGGAAATTAAATAAACTTTTTACATGATGTCATTACTCTGCTATTTCATGAGACCGGAATGTGAGCAATGGTTACCAGGGCTGAGCTGTACTTAGCAGGTTTACACATTATTTAAATGTGAATGATAACCAGTAGTTAGCTCTGCTAAGCTTATTTGCGCACTAGTAAGCATCGGTAAGTGAAGCCTACACATTTTAATCGCCTGTCGGTTTAACCATGTTTTAGCACCACTTAGTACCGTGCAAACCCACTTACAACTGCTTAAAAGTGCCTCTATCACTCTGTATCCAGCAGCCCTTCTTCTGGCAAGTAACAAAATAATCAGTCATGCTCAGTCTTGAGCGCAGAATGCTAACCATAATCACTGCAATTTACCACTAGGCCAACTTAGCTATGAGATGTTAGGATGTTTTTTACAAAATGTCATGCAGTACAGTCAGTTTACAATAGGAAAGACACATTGTGCAATCAGGAATTATTGTTATCGACCAATATATACATGAAAAAAATATTTACATATATAGAGAGATAGATATGTGTGGATATATATATATATATATATATATATATATATATATATATATATATATATATATATATATATATATATATATATATATATAAAACAATCTACAGATATATTACCAAGAAATACTGGCGTGTGTGTGTGTGTGTGAATATATATATATATATATATATGTATATATATATATATATATATATATATATATATATATATATATATATGTATATAGCAGGAGCCAAAATAATAACGAAAAAGAAGAAATGATCTTTATTATACGTTCAAAATGAACAGTGGTGATAGCAGCATTAGCAAACAGACTGGTTTCGCCCCCTGGCATCCTCAGTGTAGTATATATACATACATGTCTCTAAATGCCCATACAAACATATGCTGCTGATAGACCGCACATAACTGGGCAAGCATGCACAGTTGGATACGAAAGGACCCATGACACTCACATCTGCACTCCCCCCCCCCCCCCAGTCCAAATAATAAGTGAACAGTACGCTGCTACAAAACCATGATAGGCCATGCACAATGGCCAGATATATACAGTGACCTCTTAGCAATACAACTACAATGAGTGAAGATAGTAAACAAAAATACAAACAACCAGTAATTCACACAAGTTCATTTTACTGTGATGTCTTTTCCAAAGCCTTCAAGGAGCAACACATTACAATAAATATTTGCCTTAATTAGAAGAAGCAATTAACACTTACGTACATTTAAATACACAGCCTCCAATTACACTCCTCAGTCAACCCCCTAGGGGATAAAGTATCACATTTAAAAACATACATGGATTCTGTACATAACAATTATTCTTTAATGACTGTTTGACCAAACTGAGAAACAGACTTTTTCCAAAGCAGTACCTTGTAACCCACTACACTTAATTACATCTATATACACAGCCTCCAGTTACACTACACATTCATCCTCCTAGGGGATAAAGTATCACATTTAAGAATTTAAAACGATTCTGTACATAACAAATCTTCTTTCATGAGTACTACCCCATTGGTGAGAATTATTGAAACGTACAACTATCAAACTGTCTTCTTCCTCATCAATAATATGTCTCACATGTTCTAACAGCCTAGTTTTAAAACACCTGTTACTCTCCTCCACATAAAATATGTTACAAGGGCATCTAAGAGCATTCTTCATACACCAACCTCTTGAATGTAGAGTCCCACATGCTGTCATCCCTTTCCCCTCAGCAGGAATGACAGAACAAAATAATGGTAAACCCTACCTATCAACTGCCTACTGTATGGCATCTGTACCAAGCCTGACATAATTTGGGACTGAGGCCCCAAACCATGGCCATACTTGAAATATTAATGTTATACACTGAGAAAATTGCTGGTGTTACAAGGTTTGTTGTAACATATCGTTTCTGAGGAATATAAAATCCAGGGTCTCCAATATCCTAGACCTGGTCATTACCAACATGGGAAATCGATGCTCCACACCTATGTTCCCCCCTCATTGGTCAGGTCTGACCATAAGCTAATCTCGCTTGACATCCAAATCCCACTTCACCCCCACCTAGTAAAGAAATCTCTGTAAAAAGACTTCTCCAAAGCCAACTTCATGCTACTCAAGTCAGAAGTGACAAAGTTCATGACATCCATGCAGATGGGAACTGAAAGTTTGACTGCTGAATCCTGCACTAAGGCACTGTACGAGCACATCCACTCATACATGAATTGTGCCACCCCCAATAGAACCAGGACACTCTCCTCCAAAAAAAGAAGCCAATCTGGGGATCCCATGCCATAAACAAACTTTACAACAAAAGGAAAAAACTGTTGCAGAAAAGAGGAAAATGCCAGGATGCAAAAAACTCCCTTACCAGCCTCAGTAAGAAGCTGAGATCCCTCATAAAATCCTCCAAAGCTAGTTATGAAAATAAAATTGCCACAGATTCCAAAGACAGCCACAAGGCATTCTATAACTATGTCAATAATCTAAATGGCAGTGCCCAGATCTGCTCTGAGCTACAACAGAATGGCATTAAACATACTGATCCCAAGGATACTGCCAATATCCAGGCAGATCAATTCAGTGCAAACTTCACCCCCTAAAGGGCCCATCTCAATACCGAAAGATTGCCAATTTCTGGTAATAACGGCCACACAGGTAAAAAACGCAGTCTCCAAAGCTAAGAATACAGCATCCATGGGACCAGATGGCATCCCAGGCTGTGTACTACATGAACTACAAAATGAACTGGCACCTTACCTAAGTGTCATGTTTAATCATAGCCTCACCTCAGGCAACGTTCCCACTGAGTGGCACACAGCTACAGTTATCCCACTCCACAAGGAGGGATCAACCTTGGATCCTGGGAACTAATGCCCCATCAATTTGATGAGCCTGATCTGCAAGGCCATGAAACATATTATCATGGAACTTATAAACAAAGACATTGGCAACCTTCAAACACTGGACCCCATGCAATTTGGGTTTGTGAATGGTCGATCTTGTCTCCTGAACTTGATTGACTTCTTAGAATCAGTCTCCAGAGCTGTGGACAAGGGTAAGGTGGTCCACACAGCCTATCTGGACCTCACCAATACCTTCGACACCATCCCCCACTCTGGAATCATAGATAAACTTATTAAGCTGGGCATAAATCTCTACATCACTCAATGGGTTGCCAACTGGCTTACTGACACAACCCACACTGTAAAAGTAGCCAGTACCAAATCCATCTCCAGACAAGTGACAAATGGAGTACCTCAGGGTTCAGTCCTGGGACCACTCTTGTTTGGCATGTACAGGCTAACACTAAAGGACTCTGGCTAACAAAGTTCACAGATGACTGCAAACTGGGAGGCATTATTGAATCCCCAAATGATGTGGATACAGGTTCATAGGTAGGTACTAGGCTATCAGCCCAAGGGCCTACGTAAGCCTAGCCAACAAGGTTCCCTGGCTTACACCACCCAAGAAAGTTATTTTCCTGTGCCACTGTTGAGCAGAGACACAGAAGTGATCCCCAGGGTGTATTTCCTATTTCCCATCCACTCATCAAGATTTTACTTGAAGAGTGCTAATGAAGAACTTTGCTTGACATAGATGGGTAGCCTGTTCCAGAGGATGGGAAGCCTCTGGGACAGGAATCTATCCCTCCAGCATGTCCTGTTTATTGTGGTGACAAGGTGTAGGTCCCTAGAGCATGTAGCTCAGAGGGATTGGGATTTCTTTAGGTGTAGCATGTCCAACAGCTCTGGGTTTGACATAGCTTTATATGTTAGACAGAGATCACCTTGGAGTAGGCAATATGCTAAGGAGTAAAGCTGGAGTTTTTTGAGGTGGTCAGTGCAGGGCATTTGTTTGAGGCCAGTAATCCTCTTTGTGAGGTACTTCTGTGGACTTTCCAGCTGCTGCAGATGTCCTGTGAGGTACATTCCAAAAGGGGCATTGCACTCTATAATGGGTCTAATGAGTGTCGAGTAGAGGGGAACAATGACCTCTTTTTTTCCTGGATGAGAACCCTTTTATGATGAGGTATGCCATGTAGAAGGACTTCCTGACTACTGTGGCGATGTGACTATCAAAGGAGAGACTACTGTCCACCTGGGTACCAAGGTCTCTTATCACACATTCGGTGTTAAGTAGATAGCTGCCTATGTGGTAGTTCATGGGTACAGAGCAAAAGGGATTTACAGAAACAGATGCATGGTGCCAGAGCCATGGGCTCAAGCTCAATGCCAAGAAATGTATAGTTATCCCCTTTGGGAAAAAACATGTACCCGTGAATTACCACATAGGTGGCAATACACTAAACACCGAAAGTGTGATAAGAGACTTAGGGGCACAGGTGGACAGTGGTGTCACCTTCGATAGCCACATCGCCACAATTGTCAGGAAATCCTTCTATGTGGCACACCTCATCACTAAAGGCTTTTCATCCAGAAAAAAGGAGGTCATTGTCCCACTGTACTCGTCCCTCATTAGACCCATTACAGAATACAATGTCCCGTTTGGTATGTACCTCTCAAGACATCTGCAACAACTGGAAAGGCTGCAGAAATACCTCACTAAACAAATCACAGGCCTAAAGCAGATGCCCTATGCTGACCGTCTAGAAAAACTCCATCTATACTCTGTCACATATTGTCTACTCAGAGGTGATCTCTGCTTAACATACAAGGCCATGTCAAACCCAGAGCTGTTGGACATGCTACACTTAAATAAATGAAAATACCAAACCAAACAAGTGAATAAAAAACAACACGACACCGAACACAAGGATAGAATTAGCGCTTTCGTTTATACCAAATTGATAAACTTCATCAGATCTGATGAAGTTTATCAATTTGGTATAAATGAAAGCACACTTAAATAAATCTCAATCCCTTAGAGACACATGCTCCAGGGATCTAAACCTTGTCATCACAATGAGCAAAACATGCTGGAGGGATAGGCTCCTGACCCTGAGACTCCTCAGACTCTGGAATAGACTGCCCATATATGTCAAGCAGAGTGCCTCTTTGGACCTCTTCAAAAAGAACCTTTATGATTGGATGGGAGATAGGAAATTCACCCCAGGGATCACTTCAGTCACCCTGCTAGACAGGGGTTGAGGGAATTAAATACTGTGGGAAGAAATAGCCAGGGAATTGTTATGGCTAGGCTTGTATAGGCCCTCAAGCCAATAGCCTAGTACCAACCTATGAACCTATGAACCCATGAAACACAAATGGATGTTGGCATGTACTGATTGCAATCACCAGAGTATGCTACTGACTTGCCAAGGACAACGCCTGTCTGGGGAACAGACCAAACATAACAGGCAAACATCTGGCCATTATGTGGATAGCCCTACAGCTGAGAGCTATGCATACACAGAACTTTGTCAGAATGACACCCATGCAGAAGTAGCATGTCCAGACAAACCCTGTTAAACAAGCAGTATTCAAAACATATAACAGCAATACTCACATTCTGCCCCAAGTCTTGACTCTTCTCCACCATTTAGTTGGCTTGTCTCCACGGATCTTGTTCTAAGAGGTATTAGCTCAAACACCTCCAGGATCTCTTCCTTAAAGGTAAGGGAAAGGGCCAACTCCCACATTGAGTACTCAATTATAGGAGTGTGTTGCCATGACAGTGGCTATTGGAATAACTGCACAGCTGCTCTGCATGCAATCAGCAACTGGGGAACACCAATTGGTGCTCAGGTCATCACATATTGGTGAGTATTGTCTACAAAAGACAAGCTGCCATTTATTCAAACCACCTCTGTCATAGACAGTTCATTAGTGAAAAGCTGAAGTAGTTTGAGAAAAAAATAAGAAAGGATATATCTGTGAAATATCTAGAGAATAATATATGTGAAACAAGTAAGCATGTAATTGAATGCAGTAGGTGGTCTGTAATAATGGAAAACAGGGGTTTAAAAGCATACGTCTCAACAAGACTTGCTGTACTGATGTACCACTGAACAGCACTGATGGCCATAGCATGTGGCACTGTCTGTATTTACTAGGCCAGCTACTGGGATGTTGTACATATCCATATATTACTTGTGCATATAACTACGATACACATTTTGTGTTGTAAATATAAGACAACTATACAGAGCATGTGCAGAGTAAAGTACTGCTGTAAATGTGTGTGTTGAACTGCTTGTTATATAGTGAGCTCATACAATTCAACTATTCAGTGTCCTGCACACTGACCATATGTGTGCATCACAGTTGTAGTCATTTACCCACAGAGATGTGTTATGTCAGTCAAATCCTTTCCAAATCTGTGAAGACTGACATTACAACATCCCCTTCATTGTCATCTGGCTTTTCCCATTTGGGATTGCCACAGTGGATCATCTGTTGCCATTTCTGCCTGTCTTCTGAATCCTGCTCTCTCACACCAACCACCTGCATGTCCTCTCTCACCACATCCAGAAATCTTATCCGAGGCCTTCCTCTCTTCCTTATACCTGACAGCTACATCCTTACCATCCTTTTCACAATATACTCAACACCCCTCCTCAGCACATGTCCAAACTGATGTAATGTTGCTTCTCCAATACTGTCTCATATCCGTCCAACATGGCCTGAGCCATCATATACACATTGCTAAACCTGTGCACCCATGTAACACGCATTGCAAATCATAACATCTGTAACTTTGCCATCTGCAGCTCTGACCCCTGCCTTTTTGTTAATGCCACTGTTTCCAACCCATATAACATAGGTGGTCTCACTACCCTCTTGTAAACCTTACATGTCAAATTTACTGGTACTCGTCTGTCTTCTCCACCCTCTCCATCCTGCCTGTACTCTATTCTACACCTGTTCTCCACAGACCTCATTACTCTGAAATGTTGATCCCAATCATTTGAACACATCCATCTTTGCCAGTTGTACTCCATGTATACTCAGCATTCCGCTATCCTCCCTCTCATTCACACACATATAAACTGTCCTTGTGCTGCTGACCTTTTATTCCTCTCCTCTTTAGAGCATATGTTCTCCTCTTCAGGGTCTCCAAATGCTGTTCCTTACTCTCAAAACAGATCACAATGTCATCTGCAAACAACATAGTCAATGGGACTCCTGTATGATCTTGTCTGTCAACCTGTCCATCACCATTACAATCAAAAAGGACTTACAGCTGATCCCTGATGTCATCCCACCTCCACCTTAAACACATCCATCAGTCCCAATGCAGACCTTAATGCTGTCACACCATCCTTGCACATATCCTGTACCACTCTTACATATATCTCTTCCACTCATGATTTCTTCATACAATACCACAACTCCTGTTTAGGCACCTTGTCATATTCTTTCTGTAAGTCCAGAGAGACACAGAGCAACTCATGACCTTCTCTGTATTCCACCAGTAACAGTCTCAGAGCAAACATCACATCGGTAGTGCCCTTTCCACACATGACACCATATTGCTGACCAGTACTCCTCACCTCCCTGCATAACCTAGCTTCCACTACTCTTACCTATAACTTCACGCTGTGACTGGTCAATGTTATCCCTCTGTAGTTATCACAGCTCTGCACATCAACCTTATTCTTAACACCATACCCAAGCACTTCCTCTCCACTCCTCATGCAATCTCACACTTAACAAGATATCAGTAAATAGTCTGGCTAACACACCACTGCCATTTCCCCTAAACAACTCCATGCTTCCACAGGTGTGTAATGTGGACCAACAGGCTTGCCAGTATTCATCCTCTTCATAGCTATCCTTATATCCTCCTTGTTAAGCCATTGCACTTCCTAATTCACGATACCCACATCATCCCACCTTCTCTGTCTGATCCTCTTCATTTATCAGCCTCTCAAAGTACACTGTCTATGTGCTCAACACACTCTCCTCACTTGTGAGTATGTATATCTCATCATCCTTTATCACCCTCATCTGCGGCACATCTTTCCTAGCTCAGTGCATCTGTCCAGCCAAACGGTACAATTCCTTTCATCCTTCCTTAGTGTCCAACCTGTCATTGAACTCTTCATATGCCCATCCTCCGCCTTTGTCACCTCTCTGTTTGCCATGCACATCATCTCCTCATACTCCTGCCTGCTTTCCTCATCTCTCTGACAATCCCACTCCTTCTTCCCCAACCTCTGTCTCTGTATACTGTCTAGTACTTTCTCAGTCCACTAACAGGTGTCCTTGTACTGCTTCCTCCATCCACATGTGACCCCAAGCCCCCATCTAGCTGTCTCCCTTACCAGCTCTGCTGTACTTAACCAGATATTTGTTAGATTGTCACTGCCATCCAGTGCCTGTCTCAACTCTTCCATGAACTCCACCTCATAAGCACACTTTTCCAGTTCACACCATTTGATCCTTGGTGCTGCCCCCACACTCCTCCTTATCTCGACCACCATCTCACATACCAACATTCTCTGCTGCCTAAATACACTTTCCCCTGTCAACACTTTACAGTCTCCAATCTCCTTCAAACTGGCCCTCCTACATTGGATATATTCCACCTGTGTGCATCTTACTCCACTCTTGTATATCACATTATGCTCCTCCCTCATGTTACAGTGTGTATTCACCACAGCCATGTCCATCTTTTTTGCAAACACCACTATCATCTCACCATTTCCACTCCTTTTAACACCATACATACCCATTAATTCCCCATCCCCTCTGTTCCCTTCAGCAACATGCTATTGACATCTGCTGCAATGACCAGTCTGTCACCCTTGGGCACAGTCATCACCATGTCATCCAACTGACATCACATCTCTCTTTCTCATCCATCCCACAACCAACTTGCATAGCATATGCACTAACAACAGTCATCATTACATCATCTTACAGCTTCAGAAACATCACTCTATCGGATACGTATGTCATCCTCCAAAAACACTCTTGGCATACAGTTCCTTCAGCAGAAGCCCTACTCCCTTCCACCTCCAGTCCACATTTTGATAGCACAATTATGATCTGACTACCATACACCCAGCTATAATCCCCTTCCATGTGGTCTGTTGCACACATACAATATATCAACCATCCCCGGCCATCATATCAGCTAGCCTAGTCCCTATACCACTCATACTGCCAACATTAACAATTCTTACCCTCAAAGCCACCCTCTTAGCCTATCCCCTCTCCTCCTGCCATATAACTGTTGGACACCCTCTGGGGATGCCTGTCAGTGCAAAGGCTACTGTGCTATTGAATGACTCAGGTATGTTACAGCAGTATTGAGACACTGTCACTGATTTTGTCCCATTGCACCCATGTATGCATGGCATCCTACAGATGTCCTGCTGTAACAGGTTGAGAGGGATGACTCTGCAGCAAGAGTGTGAATTTAGTGTGCCATACTGACCTAGAACAGACATGTATGTGAGGTTTTAGCTATGCACATGTCAGTATGAGTAGGTGTATGTGTCCACCTCATGAGAACAGACATGGGATGCAAAATGTCAGTTAAAACAGCTGTACATGTTGTACACGTGTGTAATCTTAGATACTGTGTACTCAAAAGAGTGACATTTCTACAGCTACTGGTTGTTGCATTGCCCTGACACAGCCATGGTTAGTAGAATAAGCATGATTATCATTACTAAATTGGAGAGGTGACCAACTGTGTTATGACTTTGTGGCCATGCCCACTACAAACAACTGATTGAACACATTCATGGCTGTATGGACTCAGCAATACCTTACTTGTCATACTTGCCTCCACCAACGTAGAGTAATCCTCTTTGCTGGACAGCAACATTACACAAACCACAGACTTGTTCCTTATAGTGGCTGTACAGGACAAAGTAGGGGCAGGAACCAACATGGCATCAAGTCAGCCATTGCCAGAACAAGCATATGAGGTCACACATGGATTACTGTAAGGCCAACTATGAGTACAAATTGGAGACATCCACCAGGGACAATCACATGGCCATCTTCCCATATGTCTGCAATCTTGGAGGCAACATACCAGCCCTACCTGTAATGGTGGCCAATCAGATCACATACACACACAACATGGCTACAGGCAACCTGATGCAGATATAGTTAGCTCAGCATCACTATAGGTGGATATGTACTGCACCCACACCTCTCCTCTCATCAACAGTGAGCAGGTACATATTGCCTACTGAAAGGCAACAAATGTAAGTATCCATGGGATGTCATATCATCCCTGTCTGCATCCTACATGAACTCAGGCATGTGCTCCCAGCTGCATTACACACTGTAGTCACACCAAGCTGCAGCACCATCCACACACCATTTGCATGCAAGATGGCTAATGTCATCCAAATTACACAGCCTGAATGAGGAATGACATTTTATGCAAACAATTTGCCCTCACTGTGGGCAATATGACTCATCAGGACCAGGCATGCAATGCAAGCTGATACTGTGCTGATAGATTACAGGGGTATGGCGTGGTTGTCAGTGTTGGCTACTGGTATGGTTGTGAGTGTTGGCTACTGGTATTCAAGGTACATGTGCAGGTACTGGATATACTGTTGCCAAATGTATGGGGTCCTGTGATGTGTTTCCCTGTTAGTGTCTACCAGGTGCAATGTCACATCATCGGCTAGAAACCTGTTCACCAGAAGAATGCAATCTGATAATGGAAGCCATAATAACAGCCACACAGTACTGTTGGGCTGAGGCCAGCAACATCTGCAGGAGAGGAGTACCCAATGGGATGACCTGCCCACAGGGTAAATTAGGTGGTCCTGCAAGGACATACATATGAGCAGGTGTGGCATCATGCCACCAACCTCATATGCTATGCCTAGCAAATGGCTGCTGCAGTGGCCAGGGATCCCACAACCACAGATGGGAGCCCAGCCATGCAGCCCCCACTGACACCAAATGAGGAGCTCCTTGTCAAGCTTGGGCAACCCATCACAATATGACACCAGGGTACAAAGTTCCACTTACTGGAGGTGGGTGGCATCCACACAATGGACAAGTAGTGTGCAGGTAAGGTCCCAGTGAGGATTAGTAGACTACTGTATGAGACATACTTGTATCTGTACAGTATCTACATGCATGTGCCAGGTCAGATTGCAGTTGTGGATGGGGATTTCTAATGCATAGAAGTGCAAATCTATGATGAAGGACAGCAAATTGTGTAGTATTGGGTGTTGTACTGTAAATGTGCAGACATGCTGCATCCATCCTTTACCAAGGAGACATGTGAGTCTGCTAACAATGCCTCTCTCCCACATCTACATAGGTCACTTTAGTCTGCATATGGGATAGCAGCCTGAAGCTGGTGAGTATGGAATTGTTTAGTTTTGCTTTGACAATACCCCAGGCATGTTGAGGGCATGCAAGTTACCATGCACACAACTATGACTAATAGCCATATTGCTTTATGTACATGTTCACTTGTGGTGGGATTAATTGTATTGCATCACAGTGGTCACCACTGGGGCCCAAATGAAGAGAATGTAACATTCCTGTAGCAAACCTCACAACCTATCAGTGCAAGACGCCTGGACAGACACCAGCAAAATGTGTTGGAAAAACTGACTAAGGTAGGGACATGTGTGAAATATTACTGTTATACAGTGGCTATAAAATGTATACACACACCTGTTAAGATACCATTTGTTTCTGATATATACTGACTGAGTCCACAATATGTCAGTCTATACCTTTTCCAACCTTTAATGTGACCCATGACATGAACAATTCACTTGTAAAACCAAGCATCTGGACTCATGTATTGGACCTACAAGCCTGGACAAGTGTGAGGGTAGCAGACGTTGTGTCAGTATGCTGTTTCAGTCAGGTATTATACCTGATACTATCATATGTGTCAGTACACTCACTGTGGTCTATTTGGCAACTATATCACATACATGGGCATTGTTAAGGCAGACAGAGCACTAATAGGTTCCAAACATCTGGATGTTCCAGACACATCTGTACAGAGGACTGGTATGGCCTGTACAATGGTTTCACATGCTGCATGTGAGGCAGATGCCATTACCATATAAAGTAATGACATCAGGAGGTAGTCACCTGCCATGTATGGTACACACATCAAAATGGTATTAGCCACACAAAACATGATCTACACACATCAGTATAGAGATTAGAATTCCTGCCTATCTATTTATGTCTACTATAGTGTTACACAGTTATCAGACACACCACAAAGCTTATATGATTTCACTTCATCCAAAGGTACATGCAAGGTGAATGACATCAACAGGACTACTAAATTAGCATGAGTATGTTGGTACACAATTCAGAATGGTATAACCTTCACAGTACATGATTCTCACACACACACACGCACACACACACACGCACACACACACACGCGCACACACACACGCACACACACACACACACACACACACACACACACACACACACACACACACACACACACACGCGCACACACACACGCACACACACACACACAATTTGCAACTACCTCATGTACACAGACAACCATCTCCTCTAAATTCCAAACACTCAGACCAGTGAGAGTTACCCCTATATCACCAAATGTGGAAATATGTACTCTGCAACAAAGACTGGGATAGCTGGTCAAGAGGCTAAGATCAACACCTGCACCACACCATGTGGACCACAGAGCTCACCACAACACCCACTATGACAGCCCTGACATACACTGACAAGCCACACACCCAGGTATATATTATAATCTTGAAGTTACGGGACATTGAATACAATATGGTTGACACCATATTATCGAAGTTCCTTAACTTCGAAAAAAAAAATTAAACATCAAATGCTTACCCTAACAGGTTTAAGCTGGAGGCAATCCCCCCTGCACCCCCCCACACCCCCCGCTACTTAAATATACCAACTCTGAGATTGCGCTACAGTGTATGAAAGGGAAATCTTCCCTTTCCGCAACATACTCCGTTAAAGTGCGATCGCAGAGTTGGTATATTTAAGTAGCAGGGGGGTGTGGGGGGGTGCAGGGGGGGCTTCCCCCCCGCATAAACACCCTTTACTTGTTTTTTTTTTTTTACAGGCTTTATTACAATTTTGATGGTTTACTGTTTCGATCACTAAAGTTCGATCTTTAGTGATTCGAAACATTAAACCTTCGAGATTCTAATATAGACCCCACACACCCACCTTCACAGAGGCACTCAATGGACATTTACACAAACAGCACAGACCAGAAAGACAGACACCCTCTCAGACACCATGACATAGCACATGCTAAAGGATATATATGTCACCTACACAATGTGCCTCTCAACCTAAGCTCCTAAGGCTGACCACTTCTGACAATACATTGATCATGGGTGACTCAGTACTGCAGCACAAAGATGTCCCACTCACTATGTTGATTATGAAGGAGGTAACAGCTAACTGTCTATCATGTTCCAGCATCCAACACATGACACACCCAGTCAGGCCACTCCACAACAGCTACAAGTATCACTCTGTCATCATCCATGTGGGTGTGAATGATCTGAGACACACCTCCCTGGGCTACATGAAAAGAGACATGGTGGAACACTCAGATTATGTGGTCCAGGCAGGTGTGTCAGTAGCCCTGAGCAGTATACTGCCATCAACCAGAATGATGCTGCAGTACTATTAACAGATAATTGACTGCAACATTGACTTATGTGTTGTTTGTCATTCTCAGGGGATCCAGTATCTCTCTGCTTGGGATAACATGACTGACAGATCTCAATGCGTTGCCAGAGATGTCCTAAGTCTGTCAGCCCTGGGTTTCCAGGTACAGGGTAAGTGTCTTGCCACCCCTATAGTGCTTATTAGGCAGTGTTCCAAATCAAATTACCACCGTAACAGCAAGACATGTATGCAGTCTGAGGGTCATGCTGCTCAACAGTACACATCTAACTGTCAAAATGCAGTCACTCAAAGCACTCCTCAGAGTGGAGGATATTGACATTTGTGCTGTAACGGAAAGGTGGTTCACAGCAGCAGACATCAGCCCTGCACTAACAAGCTATGATGCATTCCACAGCTGTCAGCACCAAAACATGGACCACACCTCCACAGGTGGTGTTGTCCCCATATTCATAATGGATATGCACACCTCCAGACTAGTATCCCAGCATATTGCATTGGAGGGACTTCCAGTAAAACTGACTTTGGGGAATAGTGCAATCCACACCATGGTCTGCTATCGGTCCACAGCTATGTCCTTGGACTGTCAATGCACATTCCTCAACACCCTGGCATCTATGAAGGTCCAACCCAACACTGACATAGTAGGAAACTTTAACTACCCCTCCATCACCTGGGGAAAGTAGGCAAGCACCAGTACACTGGTCCAACACTTCCAGTGCCCTGGACTGGCTCATAGTAGCTCCAAGTAGAGGATGCAACAACCTTGACCTGTATTGATTACTTACATATGAGACTGTTGCTCGACCGCAGTTGTCAATCCCTATCTGGTCATATCCAAACATGATGTAAACAACATGGAGCTCAGCATCTCACCCACACCCTGCACAAAGGTAACCACCTTGCAAAACCTCTCCAATGCTGTCATTGCAGTCATAAAAACAGGGGTGGATGACTTCACTGCACCCATGCCAATGGGAAATATCTGCATGACTGTCACATCATACACATATGCATTGCACAAGCATGTACATGGATGCATGGTACTAGCCATAGCCAACAGAACACAGAGACTGTCCTCCAAACACTGGAAATCAATGTGATGTACCCCTGCCATTACTAAAGTGTACAACAGAAGGAG
Source organism: Protopterus annectens (assembly GCF_019279795.1). Taxonomy (NCBI): domain Eukaryota; kingdom Metazoa; phylum Chordata; order Ceratodontiformes; family Protopteridae; genus Protopterus; species Protopterus annectens. The sequence continues at coordinate 720,209,452 of NC_056729.1, forward strand.
GGCACTGTTGCAGAAAAAAAGGGTGTCTCAACACAGTTGAACCCCCTTATTAGCCTCAAACACAACTTGGGACCCCTCATGGTATCACCTATAGGCAACTATGAAGGCAGAATTGCAGCAGATACTGACGACAATCACTAAAGCCTTTGAGAGTTATATCAACAACTTACACAGCAATAACCACAAGTGTTGTGAGTTACTGCACAATGCTAATTCCTATACTGAGACAACAGATATTGGCCACAGTCTTACCAAAACATTCAGTGTCAGCTTTACCCCTCCCCCCCAAGGGGAAAATCACAATGGCAGATGAATGCCAGGCACCCAGCATTACTTTAGGCCAGGTTAGACTCGCATTATCCACAGGCAAGGATGCAGCTTCCATGGGATCCCAACATATCCATGGTACATGACATACAAAGAGACCTGGCACTACATCTGTGTGCCTGGTCAGTCACAGCCTCACCTCAGGCTTTGTTCTTCCAAAATGGCACACTGCTACAGTCATCCCTGTCCATAAAGGGGTAGCATCTACAGACCATGGGGATTATTGGGCCCTTAGCCTGACAAGTCTACTATGTACAGGTATGGGTGCATCATCAGGGACCTGGTTGACCAAGATATGGGTGATCTCTTAACTCTGGACCCCACACAGTTTGGCTTTGTGAATGGCAGATCATGCCTGCTCAACCTGGTTGACATCTTTCAGTGAGTCACCAGGGCTGTATATGACAGTAAGGCACTGCATACAGTCTAGCTCAATCTGGCCAAGGCTTCTGATACCATTCCTCAGTCAGGGATTATTGATAAACCCAACAAACTAGGCATCAACCCCTATATCAGTAGGTGGTTTGCAAATTGGTTCACAGAACACACATTGTGACAGTGACAAACTCCAAGTCAGACTGGCAAGCAGTCACGAGTGGAGTCCCACAGGAATCAGTACTGGATAGTGTCCTGTCCAGCATCTAATTCTCAGGAGTCCAGCCCAACACAGAGGAACTCTGGCTGACAAAGTTCACAGAGGACTGCAAGATGGGAGCTATTATGAACTCCACAAGTGATGCCGACATTCTACAGAAAGGCCTCACTGAGAATAATGAGTGGTGTGGAAACCATAGCCAGAAGCTTAACACCACAAAATGCATCATCATCCCTTTTGGTAAAACATTCAGTTCCCAGTAAGTTCCACATCAATGGGAGCCCAATGAGCACTGTAGGCATTATAAGAAATCTGGGGACACAGGCTGATAGCAACTTCTCCTTCAAGCACCACATTGTCATTGTGGTCAGGAAGTCCTTCTATATGGCACATTGCATTACCAAGGATTTTGCATCTAGGAGGACAGAGGTAATGATCTCTGTCTACTATTCCCTCATTAGACCACTCACCAAGTATTATGGCCCATTTGCCATGTACCTCACTAGACCCCTGCTACAGCTGGAGAAACCACAGAAGCACCTCACAAAGGGGTTCCTAGGCATTAAACACACATCCTATACAGACAGACTCAGAAGACCCAAGGTATTCTCTGTGTCATATAACCTAATTAGCAGCTATCTGTGCTTGACATACAAAGCCATGTCTGACCCAGCTGGTTTAGAAATGCTACATATAAATCCATCCACACCACATACTGTAGAGACCTCTACCTCAGTACCGCAATCACCACAACATGCTGGTGAGACAGGTCCCTCACCAAGAGACTGCACATGCCCTGGAATACACTTCCCATACATATCATGCAGAGCACCTAGCTAACCCTGTTCCAGAGAAATCTTGATGAGTGGATGGATAATAGACAATTCAACCAAAAGATCACTGCAGTGGCTATACTTGATACAGGCACTGGGACGTAACATCGGGTGGCACAGCTTGTTAAGGCTCCTGGGCCATTACCTACTAAACACTTGTGAACCTATAAAGGTAATGACATCAGCAGGACTGATAAAGTAACGCAGTAACAGGATGGATGATGCACACACAAGTTTATGGGCCAAATGGTACACATTCTTGTAAAATCCAGCCTGTTGAGGGGTGTACCTACAAGCAATTGACTGCTGGTGCTGTAGAAATGGTCCAGCAATTTGGTGATATTTTACAATGGTGGAATCTCTGTTCATTTATGTTCTGGCCTGGTTTGATTTCCAGTCCACAGTTGGGTAATATAAGTCAGGTAGGATCATGGTGACTGGCAGATGCCAAATAAATTTGTAGGGGATAGGATATGTGGGTGTGTGTGTCTTGGGCAGATATGTTTGCCTATAGCTACCAACATTTTGCATCGGTTCTCCTCAATGGTTGCTGCACTTGGAGGGTGTTGTGTGTGTCAGACTGTTTGACCTGCCTGGAGGTGTGTTTGTCACACATATATATATGGCCCACCTCATTTTGCTTGGATGGCCACATGTTGGGGTCAGGATGTTGCATAGGATGAGTGATCAGTGAGGGGTGTGTTACTCCCCATGGCTGTGGCCCAGGGTTCTGTGGGTGCAGACATGTCACCATCTTCCAGGGTTAGGCCTGCCTGCAGTGAGTGCATTCCCATGTTTAAACTCCTAGCCCTGCCTGTTGACTGTACAGAGTATCACATAATGCCCACATGCATGACTCATAAATCTTGTTGGTTACCCAAACAAGTGTGGTTTTCCAGCAAAGGTATTTTGCAAGTCACTCAGGGTGGAAGTCAGATATTAATGACAGTTGATATTGCTGTTTCAGACATCGTACCCATCAGACATTCCTTGCTACTACAAATCATTCCATCAACATTATGACATTATTAGAGCAGTATTTCACAGGTGTCCTTCTCTTTGGACCTTCATCACCCCATTATTCATGGCTTTGTCCCAATTTCTGGCTCCCTGAGGCTAGCAGGTTTGCTCCTAGTGGTTGTCAGCATGGCCTTTTTTTGCATTTTGTAGACTGTGTTATGTTGGTGTTGTAGACCCCATGACACTCCTTAATGGGCACTGTGAGTGAGGCATAGGCATTTGCCAGAGGTCTGTAGGCCAGGTGTGACAGATGCAGGCCATCTGTAGCAGGGAAGTGCATTCTGATGATCATATGTTCTCAGGCTGCCGGCAGGAGACACTCCTGGGATGGCACCAGTAAGTTGACTGTGAGTGTTACTGACAATTGCTTTCTGTTACTATTGTGCCATCACTCTAGGTGACAGCTGGATGCTGCTTATGTCTAGGAACATGTTACTGCATTTCTATGGGACTATGGGAGGTGGTGACACGACTGTACATGATACATATCTGCACAGAATGTGCTGATATTTACTTAACATTTTAGTCCCATGCTGCATAGTGGTGTGTCATAGCTTTCAGACTACAGGCATAGCAGTATCAACCACAGCTCAAATTGTTCTGGCATAGACATTTGTAGTTTCAGACTTCTTACCTTCCAAAACCATACTGCCACTGCTAGACCTGCTGTGATATCACTGTGTAAAGGTCTGTGGGTGGGGATTTCATGGATGTCGCCATGTGGGGACCTTTGCCAGGCATTTCTGTATGGTTGTCTACAGCTGATCCCCACTTTGACATCCATGCATGTGACCAATGACCCCCCCCCAGTTATTTGGCTCGCCACATATACTGTAGTGGCATTTGTCAACTAGGGTGGTACTGCATGGGGTGGGTAGGGCAGTACTGGGGATACACATCCTGCTGTCCCACAGAGCTGTCAGTTGTCTGCAGCTATCCCAGTTAGCCACCACATTCCCTTACATGCTTAATACCATAGATATGCTATCAGACATTTCCACTCTTGAGGGCCGACTATGTCGAATGCATGCAATACACTGCCTATACATGGTCAGGTATAGGTGGTGTAATGTTTGGCATCCATTTTACTGCATGTGTGAGTCAGAGAGAGAGAGAGAGATCAGTCCCTGGGGCCCTACAGTGTTAGTGTATGTGCTATACATTTCCTCTTTGCCAAGGCCAGGGCATATTGGGCACGCCTCCGTCTGCCTACAGGGACAGGCTCAGGATGTTCCTCCACCGAGTCACTCTGTGCCTGTGGAGGCCTTGGCAATGGTGGAGGGCTGTTTGGCCCTTCCCCATTTTGCTCCTGCTGCAGCTGTTTCTGCAGGATCATATTGTGTAGCAAGGCACATACTATGACCATGTGTGCACATGTGGCTGGAGAGTACTGTAAGACTCCACCGGATATGTCAAGGCAGCAGAACCGTAACTTGAGCATCCCAAACACATGCTCTCTAAAGATCCTGATTTGTGCGTGTGCCTCATTATGGCATTCCTGTGTGGGTATGTGTGCATTTCTGATGAGTGTCATCATCTACGGCTCCAGTGTGTACCCAGCAACCCCACTAAATGGCCATACTGGCAAACCACTGATACAGTTGCGAGGAATGCCAGATGTGGGAGTCGTGACAGCTTCCAGGGCAGCCAGCACGCACATTCATGATAATGCCCTGAGCATCGCACATGACCTGGCAGTTGGAGTGGAACCCCTTACAGTTTATGTAGACCCTACCCCTGTCATCAGGTAGTGCTTTGATGTGGATGTGCTTGCAGTCTATGGCACCCAGTACCTCTGAGTAGTCTGCTACATAGTGGAAGATACTCATATTGTGGGTCCTCTTCTCATGGGTGGTGGGGAATTTAATGTGCTCCTCCGCATGTGGTCGCATGGCATCCAGGAACTGCTGGGGTATTCTGGACACAGATGCCTGTGAGACCCCCATGATATCCCCAGTTGGTCTTTGGAAAGTACCTGTAGCTAGTATACTTAGAGCTACACATACCCCGGTATCCACTGGGATGGGTTCCCCTCTGTTTTGTTCTGGATGTGAGGCGAGGCCGGCACAGTTCCACAATTTGCTGCAGTATGTCCCTGTCCACCCTGTAGCGCTGTACTGTCTCAAGATCATGTAATAACCCATAATGTTATCAGCATTGTCCTCTTCACCACCCTCAGCCTCTTGCACATACTGATGTATGAGAGCAACAGCAGCCCCTAACATTTTATTAGTTTTGTCAGGTAAAATTTCTGCATCTGTGTACACTGGTAGTGTAGAGTTTGTGGGAAAAAAAATCTGAAAGGTGTTTGCATAGTTTATAGTATTGTGCTGCAGATGCTGCCTGTGATTTGGCTGATGATGATACTACATGTTCCACATGCCAGCTCTATTACTTGTATTTGGATGCCCTATTTATTGCTATTTTCTTTTTTTTCTTTCTCCTTGCCATTTTCTGTTTTTTTTATTTTTGGTTTAAAATCCTAAACAGCACATGCAGCACATCTGTTTAGCAAGGTAAAACCGGCTGCAGCCCACCCCCACCCTTCCATTGCTGCCACAGTGCTTGCATTTTTGTTTTTTTTTTTTTTTTTTAAGACCTGAGGGACCCACCAAAAACTTAGCTGGATTTAGTTAAGCCCAAACCTGGGCAACAGTTTCCCAGTGTGCTTACAGCAAGCATGACACACACCCTTTTCATGTTAGTTGCTCCTCCTGCCTACACAATCCTGTTATAGCACCTACATGGTTAGGTGCAGGTTTTGGACTTAGAATATTTTGTGATTCAGTAAATTTCCCCTCATTTGCATACCCCACTGCCTTAGCCCATAGATACTGCATTGATACAGAGCCTTTCCCTTGACAACCCCTGTCCCCTGGTATTGTTTTGATTCAGCATACCATAGACTATAAAGGCAAAATGCAGACTTTCTATAAACTTGGGTTTTCACATTTTTTTCTTTTCAGCACAATTGTGTTTGCGCACCACTGCGCTGTGCTTAAACGGCCGAGATCGGCCACAAAAAATATTATTTTTTATTAAGATTAAATATTTATTCATGCCAATGGCCAAATATTTGGCCATCGGCATGCCTACAGATGTGAATACATGCTTTTACTTGTGCTGTCATGTCTCCATTTTCTTTTTTGCAGAAATGTGTTCAGTTAGTAAGTAAACACATTTCTGCACTGACACTGTTCCTGCACGGAGACCTGGCAGCTCCCTAAATCACTAATTCAACTCATTTGCATGGTTTTCACCAGTAAATGAGGTGATTAGCATGCTGCATGATCTTCTGTGCAGGAACAGTGTAGACAGGCTCGTGCACATCAGATCAGCTGTTTGCTGAATCGTTCGGCAGCTGATCTCCATGCAGGAGCTGCTACACTGTTCCTGCATGGAGTTTTAGCTTTCATGAATCCCGGGGATCATTTGTTTTGTCCTACCATATAAAAGGCTTGGTCAGATATTTTATGACAGATGGAGGGCCTGTAGCTGAATGTCATTCTCTGCATGGCAGAATTTCTTTTCAGTGTTTCCCCTCCTTTAAACATGACAAACTGTGATTGTAAAGAAACATACATAGGTTCATAGTTCATAGGTTCTTAGTTTAGTAATAGGCTAACTGCCCTTATGGGCAATTTTAAGCCTAGTCAATTACCCATTGTAAGAATCAAACCCTGCACCTTGTGATTGTAAGGTAGACACCTTAACCATTATGTCAACTTCTCACTCCCTATGCCAACCTCCACTCCCACATGTGAGGCGTTGTAAGGTCACACACAATATACCCACCATATCTGCAGTACAGGAAGGAGATTGTTATAGGCATTTGAATGCTGTAAATAAGCAGCACTGAGCTGGAGTACTGTTAAATAGATGTGCTCTATAAACACCTTTGCACTGTCCTACCAGCCCTAATCCTTCACCACCACCACCACCACCACCACCAGATGTACTCTATGCACATCTATGCACTGTGCTACCGGCACTACCCTCTTCACCACCAACACCACCTAACAAACCCCATGGTACTGCATTAACAGCACCTTCATCAGTAATGCCAAGGATATGACATGTAGTAGGAAGGCACATGACTCCCATAATATAATACACATCTGACTTTGGTAACCACTGCACAGGTTGTCGCAGCAGTACTACCTCAACTATGCATGTAATCATTAGCCAGTGGAACCTTTCCTAACACCTACCTATCAGGATTCATTGGGGGAACTCTCATTCCTTGTCCTACAGGTAGGATGATGCTACATGCACATTTTACACAAAAATAACCCCTCGACATTCTGTTGGGCTGACCTTGCCACATCACATATTCTCCATTTACCCTTCCATGGGCAGTAGATCCTACCTTGTACACAGTACCACAGACACAATGACAGCATCGCTGTCTTTAACACCTAGCCACCTAACCCACTACAGTATTATAGTGTCAAGGATGATTAAACAACACACAAGTAAAGCAGCAAAAATGAATAAAACGCTGTTCCCCATATACTAACATTTTATATGACTAATTTGCTTGTTGTAATGAATGCAGTCCAACTAAATTACTGCTCTACAGTTTCCAATGAGGCAATCTTCCATAGTGTAATGAAGTCCACAGTAGGAGTAGCTGCTGTTATTGTGCAATATTGAAGCTTCTAGCATGATCATTACTCTAGAAAGCCACATTTCAATGAATGTTCCTGAATTTCACATTTAACTGATCATGCAATTAAATAATGATGCATTAGAGACTTGAACATCTTTATGAACTTGCACAAGCCATTATAAAACACAGGGAGCATGCATGGGTGAATCAGTAGCCCTTTAGGGATATGGGGAATGGGGAATGGGAAATATGTTGCTGTTGTATGGCCTGCAGTTGTGCTAAAGAGCAAAACCAAATGTAGACAGACTGATCCCTGCACAGAGTTGTCATGCCATTGCTGACACAGTCACACCCTATGTATGTTTATGCTTTATCATATAGGCTTAGTGACTGGTCACTCTGCATAGCAACCCAATGGCTATGACTCCCAGGGGGCTGTGATGGTGGCAGGGTTCCCACGTGTTGCCTTAAGGAATCTAAAATCGTTAACTGCAATATAAGGACAACTGGGTGCACATTACTTAGGACTCTTATGAGAGTCCCTAGTATAAACTAGATACATGGCATAGTGTTGCCTGGATAGTGAACAATGCCCCCTGGCATACCCTGCCCTGGTGAACAGTTCTTGCATCACATAAGTCACCTAAGTAGGCACAATCTGATCTTCTGAGCCAATGAGAAGAAAAGGTCAGAGAAAAGGCCCCAAAAATTGTAAATATGCAGTAATGATCACTGCCCTGTTATTTCCCTTATAGGTATACGGCCCTTAATGAACATTTAATGAATGCCTGGCATATTTGCTGTTCTAGTTTTTCATATCAGGAGAAATGTCGCATATCATCTACTCAGAGGCGATCTCTGCTTAACATACAAGGCCATGTCAAACTCAGAGCTGTTGGACATGCTACACTTAAAGAAATCCCAATCCCTCAGAGCCACATGCTCAGGGATCTAAACCTTGTCATCACAATAAACAAAACATGCTGGTGGGATAGGTTACTGACCAAAACACTCCCCAGACTCTGGAACAGACTGCCCATACATGTCAAGCAGAGCGCCTCTTTGGCTCTCTTCAAAGGGAACCTTAACGATTGGATGGGAGATAGGAAATTCACCATGGGGATCACATCAGTTGTCCTGCTAGACAGGGGTCCAGGGAAGTAAATATTGAGGGAAGAAATAGCCAGGGAATTGTCATGGCTAGGCTTGTATAGGCCCTAGGGCCAATAGCCTAGTACCAACCTATGAACCTATGAACCTATATGACAGAATGCTGTCTTGTGATATAACACCGTGCCCTCATTCAGATGTTGGTTGCATATGTGTTACCACTGTGGACGTACTCATGGCATGTCTGTGAACATGTCACTTCTGGCATGTCCAAAGAGCCACTACCCCCCTCCCACAACCACACACCCATGGCATATTACGTCCAACATCTCCATCCTACCACTGTAGCCACCACACAGCAACTCCCAGTCCTAGCTACTTTGACAGTGAAACTGCACACGTGCCAGCACACTCTACAATAAGGATCCAGAATTTTTGTTCCAAGGCAGTACGTGAGGTGGCCTAGTAGAATATGTAACACATGTGTAGTACAACAGTTTGTAGCAGTTAGAGCGGTCATCTGAATCACTAATAATAATAATGTTATTTTCCTTGCCTCTTTCTCTACATCTCTTTTTCATTATCCTTATTTATTTCTGTTTTATTCGGTACCTATTGATTTATTGAAACATATCCATTAATGTTATAATTTTCTGCACCATCTGCCACTAACAACAAGGTATGTTTTCAAACATATCTTCACAAGCAGAATAGCATATATGTCAATAATACAGATACTGAGATTGCAGTGAAGTTTATGGGAGGCACCAAATGCCATAGACACAGATTATTTGAATTAATATTAATTTGCAGTTAAGAAAACAGTTACAGGCCTGAGTAAAATCCTTCTGTAATTGCTCCTGCTGGGTTTTAAAAGAGGATGCTAACTAACAAATGCCAACATTATCAATGTATATTGTTAGTTTTACTCAAAATAGTGAGAATAACAGAGATCCCAGGATAGATCATTGTGGAACTCTAGCTTTAAAAAAATACACCTTCTAAACGGCTGCAACCTGAATGAATATGAAAAAAAGTCACTGAAGTGAGTAAGCCAGTTAACAACATTTTTACTTAATCTTGTAAGTGACTAACCTTCTGAGAACTAGACTGCAATGTCCTTCTTCAAAAGCCTGTCTCTGGATATACAGTGGCAGTGGTGCTGTATACAAATGTGAAATAGTGCTGTTGGGGTGAAAGAATAGAGTATTGACTAACATAGTGCAGTTCCTGTGTTTGTGTGTGTGTGTGTGTGTGTGTGTGTGTGTGTGTGTGTGTGTATATATATATATATATATATATATATATATATATATATATATATATATATTATCAAAACACAGATCAAAATACAGATAGACGTTGCATTTTGTCTTTAAGGTAGAGATATAGTCCATGAATTAAAGATAAAATGTATTAAGTTTATAAAAAAGAGTCAGATTGAAAAATTTGTACCAGTGGCTTGGAAGTAACTTGACTACCTAGCTGCAAGAAGACTAGATTGAGTCAGAGTCTGAGGTATTGAAGGTTTAGTAATGGGATTTTTTCCAGGAAGACCCATATAATCCCTGGGTTTTTACAATTTAATGGAAGCTAGGAGCAATGACTAAGGAGATTAAATTGTGAAACTCTGTTGCTGCAGGCTTAGGCTTTTACCTCTTAGTGCAAGAAATCTGGACAAAGCCAAAAACTAATCAGAGTACAATGGCCCGAAAGCAAGTACGGGTTTTCAACATTGCTCCTATAAACTTATAAACCTACTAGAATAACAAGTTTTGTGTTGGTGTGCATTTTTCTGAAGGATATGATGTCTGAAACTCTAATGCCTGTAATTATTTAATAACTTCATTCTCTGCTGATTTGCCAGAAAGCCATGTTTTATGAGGAGCAGTCCAAAAATATGAGGTAAACATCTAGACATTCTGTGAAAAATCTAAAAAGTTGAGAGGTATGATTAGGCTCAGTGGATCTCCAAAATAAGTTCCTTAAGCACTTACATTTATCTCGGCCAAATACTCAGTCTTTTTGAAGGCAGTTATGTTCCCAGTGAAGGCCCTTTAAGAATCTTCCAGAACAGCTTAGACTGGCTAATGTGCACTTCATTTGGCTCTTTGTATAAGTACAGAGGGACTTTGCTGACATGGTCATTATCCTGCTAACTCATTTTAAATCCAAGTATCCTTGGTAATTAGATAGACCACAACTGGCTTGTTTCCATAAAATCTAGACTTTATCCAGCTTTCTAAATTGGTCATTAAATGTAGGAGTGATCAAAAATCACCCAACACCCATAAAGTTACTTCCCAGCCTTAGCTGAGAAATATCTGTCTTGCATTGGAGGTAGCAATCTGTAGATTGGGAAGACATGCTCAGTAGGGTTGGTCTGGTGCTAAACCTGATGCTATTCAGCATCATCTAATACTAGGGTTATCACATGCCCCACTTTGCGAGGGACAGTCCCTCTTTGGGCAGTTGCATCCTGACTAAAAATATTAAAAATGACAAATGTCCTGAGATTGTAGGACATAATTATGTATCATATTTTATGTAATAATTGCATAAAATAGTTATTTCTGTATCTAAAATACCTAAATGTTACAAGAAACAGAATAAGCAACTAAACTGCTACAAGAATAAGCTTTTATTTAGCCAAAAAACTAAAGTTCTCTTTTTGCGCGGTCTTGCGCACAGAGCAGCGTCAGGCAGCGCCGGTTAGCTGGGGGTATACTATACCTGGCTCCACAAAGTCTGCGCTGCAAATTTTCCCTTAGAACTAGGCAAGCCTCAACTCAAGTGCTTCAGATCAACTGCTCTTATTGCATCACTTGCATAACCAAATCAGCACTTGTCCAAATCTCCTAGACAATACTATTAATTTCCAAATCTCCTAGGCAGCACTATTATAATACAGCATAAGACCCTCGATTGTCTGCAAGACAAGTGAAAGTTACTTTTCCAAGCATGTCCAGAGGTCAGCTTCAGGTGTATTCTCCAGTTCATCTGGTGGAATTGGGCATCCTGAGGCAATGTCACAACTACCTCATGTATACAGACAACCCTCTCCTCTTACCTCTAGACACAAACACTTGTGAGAGATGCAAATACACAGCCAGACTGGAGGCTAAATGCTCTCAACCCATGACTGTAACAGACAGTCAAGAGGAGAAAAGACACACTAGCATCACACCACCAGTCACACATGGATCTACAAAACAAGCACCGGCAAAACATATACATAAATACACAAAAACATATTCGGAGGCACTAGGTACCAATCTGAAAAAGAAACAGTGCCCTCCAAAGCAGACAAGCAAGCAACCTGCACCTCCAAACACACGCCAAAAACACATAATTCACCTCAGCAGTGTGCCTCACGACAGCCCCTGAGGCAAAACACCATACCCAACACGCTAGTAATAGGAGACTCTATAGTAAGGCACACAGATGTTCCACTTACCAGGCTGAACAAGGAGAAGGTTACTGTCAGCTGCTTGTCGGGTGCTAGGATCCGCCACATAACACAGGCACTTGGGTCACTCCAGAACAAGTACAAGTATGACGCTGTCATTGTACATGTTGGTGTGAATGATCTAAGACGTGCCTCCCTGGACTACATGAAGAGAGACATTGAGGAGCTCTCTGATCATGACCTTGAGTAGCATACTTCCTTCACCTAGAATGATACCACAATACAAAGACAAAATGATCAATTTCAACAATTGGCTAAGCTTCTGATGTCATTCTAAGGGGATCCAGTGTCTGCCTGCCTGGGATGACATGATAGACAAGCCTCGCTGTTTCACCAGAGATGGTTTGCACCTGTCACCCCTAGGCTTTCGAATACTGGCCAAGACTCTTGCCATCCCCATAGTGCCTTTTTTAGGCAAGGCTCAAAGGACAAACCAACCACCATAATCAGCACAGGTAACCAAAAACTAAGGGTAATGCTACTCAAGGTCAGAAGTCTCAACCTCAAAATGCACGCACTCGAGGCACTCCTCAGTATGGAGAAAATTGATGTTTGTGCACTGACGGAAACCTGGTTCAAGGCTCCAGAGAGCACCCCAGCACTATCAGGTTACAATTCATATCATACCTTCCGGCCTTAGTTACCAAATCGCAGTACAAAGGACGGAGGTGTATTCATATTCATCAAGGATACCCACATCTCTAGGTTAGTGGTGCAGCATGATGCCCCAGGGATCATCTATGCACAACTATCAGCAGGCAAAACCACATTTCAAGTCATAGCCTGTTATAGATCACCCACCATGTCCCAAGATGCTCACTCAGCATTCCTTGAGGCATTGGAAAATATAAAGGTCCTACCCAACACCATAATTTTGGGTGATTTTAACTACCCTGGTATAGACTGGGTGAACTAAAATCAATGACTCCCTCCTTATAGGACACCTCAATATTCATAGTATAAATAACAAAATAGCTCAATTACATGCCCTCCTAGATATCCATTCTTTTGACATTCTCTGCCTCTCAGAGACCTGGCTCAAACCAGATACAAAAGACACTGAGATTACACCCCAAGGCTATAGTATAATAAGACTTGACCGACCAAAACGTAAAGGTGGTGGAGTAGCAATTCTTTTTAAGAATCATCTTAATATCTCTACTCTTCCAGCTTATCTTATTTCAGATTGCAAAGTAGAAGCCATCATAACAAAACTCCAGATAAACACCAAGAAATCCCTTTACATTATCTGCATTTACTTACCACCAGGAAACAATATTCCCATACTAGAACCCTTTCTTAGCTGGGTATCTACTACTTACCCCCAAGAAACTATAATTCTAGGTGACATCAATGTTGACTGGAACACTATCAATGCAGATAATCCCTCCTCTCATATGAACCTATATGGTTTCACCCAGACTATTACTTCAACCACTGGAATCAACAAGCCTAACAATAAAGAGAGTATTTTAGACTGGATACCCATAAACAAAGTTAAACAGGCCTACAAAGCAGGAACCCTGCCTGATGATATAAGTGATCATTCTTTAACCTGTATCACTAGAGAAAAGACTGATTTCCCAAACCTCCCTAACATTCAAAAAATACGCTCTACAAAACATTTTAATATAGACCTATTTCAAAATGAACTCAGCAAATGCAACTGGAGCCCCTTAAAATCTCTTCCTCTTGAAAATGCAGTATCATACTTTAATACCACTTTTTCATCCATTCTCGACAAACATGCTCGTGAACGCACCATCAGAATGAAACCCAATATTGCCCCATGGCTCTCTAAAGAAACTAAAAAGCTAATTCTCTCCAGAAATAAAGTCTGGGCCAAATGGAGATGCCATAGAAATTCCCTCGATCTTCTTCATTTCCAACTTAGAAAAAAAGCAATAATTACTGACAAAAAAATCTTCTATTGTAAACTTCAACAAACTCATCATAACAATCCCAAACAGTTTTGGTCATCTATTAATAGACTCCTTTCCCCAGGAACATCCAAAACTCCCACCCCTGACCCAGACACTCCCCACCTCACTGCAAATGCTTTCAACTCTTTTTTTTTTACTGACACTATCACTATAGACAACTTAGCACTAATAACTAACCCTGCCCCTATAAATCAAATCAAGACACTTCATATTTTCAAAAAATACAACCTATTCCTACCTCTTTCATCTCTAGACTTATTCACAAACTGAAGCCTTGTGCCCCTTCTGCTGACTAGCTCCTTCACTTTTTCTCCAAAAAGCTGCCAAAGAAATTGCATATCCAGTATCTATACTTATAAACAGGACAATCCAAGAGGGAACCAGCCCAGACATCTGGAAAATATCCCACATTATCCCATTACATAAAGGTGGGAATTCCATTGAGTACTCAAACTACAGACCAATTGCCCTCCTTTCTCCTTTAGCAAAAATAATGGAAAAATGTATTCACCAACAACTTTTACAGTATCTCTCTCAAAACAACATAATAGCAAACTGTCAGCATGGTTTTAGACCACATCACAGTACTACCACTGCTCTCCTATCATTTGTAGATACTATCAATAGGAACCACAATCACAACCTTCTCTCTTCCGGATATGGTCAACCACACCATTTGAATTAACACTCTTACATCCCTCTCCTTTGATAATCTTGCCATTAACTGGTTTACATCCTACCTCAGCAATAGACAACAAGCAGTTTGTTGGGAAAACCAAATTTCCTCACTCACACCCATTTCCATTGGTGTACCTCAGGGCTCCATTCTAGGACCTCTTCTCTTCTCCCTGTTCATCAATGATCTCCATTCAGCAATCCCTCAAGTAACTCCTGCATTCAATATGCAGATGACTCCACCCTTATCTGCTCTGCTTCATCTCCTAATGAACTTTCATCTATTACTCAAAATGTCTTCAACACAGTAGAAACTTGGTTCACCAGCCTCAATGCCAAAACTACACTTCTCCTTTTCTCTCCTAGCACACCACCCCCCCTTGGACTTCACCATCTCCTCAAATAATGCCACTCTCATTACTCCTGATCCAACAACAAAACTATTAGGAATAACAATTGATAACAA
This sequence comes from Protopterus annectens, assembly GCF_019279795.1. Classification (NCBI taxonomy): domain Eukaryota; kingdom Metazoa; phylum Chordata; order Ceratodontiformes; family Protopteridae; genus Protopterus; species Protopterus annectens. The sequence continues at coordinate 720,224,502 of NC_056729.1, forward strand.
CCTCTCCTTTGATCAGCATATCAACAACACCATTAAAATAGTCAATAGAAAATAGGAAGCCTATATAGAATTAAACCTTTCCTAACCTCATCTTCCAGAGCCAGGATTGCCCACTCCATCTTTTTCACTGCCTCTTATGCCTCCCCAATTTTACTAACCTTAGAAAAGCCAACCTTACAAACTGGCTACTTGCTTTGCCACTCGTAACCCTTTTAGAACTCATCACTGTATTAACTTCACACTTCTACGCTGGCTAGAACTACAAAACCTTCTCTTAATCCCTCAACTCACTATTGCCCAACCCCCATACTTTCTAAACTTTTAATCCCTTATAACAACCTAAACTCCAGTAAACTTATGGCTACTACAACAAAGACTAATAATTCTGCTGGTGACTCTCTCTTCAATAGTACTGTAGGAAGGAACTGAATCTGCTCCCTAGCGATATAACACTTACCACATCTCTGCCTCTCTTTAAACATAAAATCAAAGATTACTTCCAAAGCCACTGGCTCTGTTCCTGTACAAAACCTGACTAAACTTTTACCTCCTCTGCGCTTTCCTACTACTTTACTTTCTCTCTCTCTTTTCTTAGTCTGCTTCAGTCTATTTCCTTTTAGAGTTTTTTTGTTTCTTCTTTCCCCTATGTTAATCTCTCTCATCCATTCTTTTTTTAACATTTCCTTCTCTTTTCTTAAACTGCTTCCCTTGCTCCTCTCCTACTATAGAGTTTCTCTTTCTCCTTTTGTTACTAAGATATAGTTCTATAATATTATAAATCAATTTTGCTCTCTGTTTTGTGCCTTGTTCTTGATGTTATTATAGCTAATAATGTTAGTCTTAGAAATGTGTTTCTCTTCATCTGTATACCTGTTATTGGATACTATATATTTTTTTTTATTATTTGTCCTTTCATCTATGATGATTTCTCCATTTGCTTGTATATTTTTTACTTTTTTTGTTAAAATTTGTCGGCCTCTACTGAAAATGGAAATGTATCCAGCTAGACTAGCCCGGTCAACAAATGTAAAATAAATAAATAAATAAATAAACTACCAAAGTTCTAACTCCTATGCCCAGCGGTTCATAGAATTCATAAATTCAAATGCCTTGAACAACTGGTATGTTCTCCCACTAGAGGGAACAACATATTGGATTTAGTTATCACAAATATGGGCGCCCATTGTACCACACCCGTTATCACTCCCTCTGTGGTCAGATCAGACCACAAACCGATAACCCTCGACGTCCTCACCCCTCCACCTTCTCCAGTCAAAGAAACCATCATAAAAAACCTTTCCAAAGCAAACTTCAAACTACTTCCGTCAGAAGTGGAAAGCTTCACTATTCCCTTGCAGAAGGATAATGATATCCAGGATGCAGAATCCTACACCAAGGCGCTTTATATACATCTTCAAGATTGCATGGACCGTGCTATCCCAAATAAAACCAAGACTCCTTCCTCAAGCAAGAAGAAACCAGTCTATTGGACCCCAGCCATAAGCAAACTATACAATAAAAGGAGGAGACGTATACAAAAAAAGGCCAAATCTCAAGTAGAAAAATCTTCCCTGATCAGCTTTAGTAAAAAATTGAGGGCCCTCATCAAGTCAACTAAAGCCAGTTTCGAAAAGAAAGTTGCCAAGGATAACCATATGGCCTTCTATGGTTACGTCACAAACCTAAATGGCAATGCTCAGGTCTGTTCTGAGCTAGTACAAAATGGAACAAAATACACTGACCCCACTGACATTGCCAACATCTTGGCTGACAGGTTCAGTGCAAATCCCCACCACCACCACCACCTACAGGGCCTATTACTATTCCAGGGGCTTGTGTAACTCCAATTATTACTGATACATTGGTTAATAAGGCTCTATCTAAAGCTAAAAACACTGCCTCCATGGGACCACATGGTTTCCCGGGCTGTGTCATATGCAAGCTCCAAAATGAATTAACCCTGCATCTGAATACCCTGTTCAGTCTCAGCCTCTCGACAGGATATGTGCCCATAGAATGGTGCACAGCAACGGTGGTTCCGCTGCACAAGGGTGGGCCCACAACCAACCCTGGGAACTACCGACCAATAAGCCTGACCAGTCTGATCTGTAAGGCAATGGAGCGAATCATTATGGAACTCATAAATGGAGAGATTGAGAACCTCCAAACACTTGACCCCACACAGTTCGGCTTCGTCAAGGGCAGATCATGCCTCCTGAACCTGGTGGACTTCTTTGAGACAATTACTCAGGCTATAGATAAGGGAAAGAAGGTACACATGGCTTATCTTGACCTTGCTAAAGCATTTGACACCATTCCCCATTTGGGTATTATTGATAAATTCACCAACCTGGGCATAAACCCTTACGTCACAAGATGGATTGCAAACTGGCTCACAGACAGATCCCACAAAGTAAGAGTAGTGGGATCTATGTCCAAATCCAGGCCAGTAACAAGCAGTGTGCCTCAGGGCTCTGTCCTGGGGCCCCTCCTGTTTGGCATATACTTCTCTGAAGTACAGGCAAACGCTGAAGGGCATGGACGACTGCAAAATGGGTGCTATAATAGATTCTCCGGCTGACATGGATATCCTCCAAAAGGGCCTTAATGAGACTGATGCATGGTGTCAAAGCCATGGTCTCAAGCTAAATGCTAAAAAATGTGTAGTAATCCCCTTTGGAAAAAACAGAGTACCCGCAAACTGCCACATAGGAGGTAACCCCCTGAAATCTGAAGTAGTAATAAGGAATCTAGGGACCCAAGTAGATAGTCAGCTTTCCTTTGATAACCATGTTGCCAAGGTGGTTAGAAAATCCTTCTATATGACCCATCTGATCATGAAAGGGTTCGCATCAAGATCTAAGGATGTAATGGTGCCCCTCTACTCCTCCCTCATCAGACCCATTATTGAGTACAATGCACCAATTGGTATGTACCTGGCTAGGCATCTCCAGCAGCTGGAGAGACCACAGAGGTACCTCACTAAGAGGATTACTGGCCTCAAACAGTTTCTCTATGCAGCACGATTGAAAAAACTAAGGCTTTTCTCTGTTGCATACCACCTTCTCAGAGGCGATCTCTGTCTAACATACAGAGCCATGTCCAACCCAGAACTGTTGAACATGCTCCATCTTAGCAAAACCAAATCCACTCGAGCTACACGCTCTAGGGATATAAACCTCAGCACAACAATGAATAGAACATGCTGGAGGGATAGATTCCCTTTGCAAAGACGTCCTTTGCTATGGAACAGGGTCCTGATCTACATAAGACAGAGCCCCTCACTATCACTCTTCAAGAGGAACCTTGACGAGTGGATGGGCAACAGAAAGTTCACACCAGGGATCATACCAACAGCTCTACTAGATAGGGGCCAAGGGAACTAGCTGCTAGATCAAGGGCTTAGGGATCTAACCAAAGGGACGGTGAATACCGCACAACATGGCTGGGTTAATATATGCCTTCGGGCAGATAGCTCAGTACCTACCTATGAACCTATAAGTTCTAACCTTTGTACTGACTGTGGGTATGTGTCAGCCTGTAAAATATGATGTGTGTCCCGAAAATGTCCCACTTTGGCCATTTGAAAAGGTGGCAACCCTATCTAATACTGCTAGGAGTGCTGTCTCCATGTTTTCTGGGAGACTCCTCACTTGAACCATAACACTGGGCACTACATTTGTTTTAAATATCCAGAGTGTAGAAACCAATTAATGGTCACTCATTGTGTTAGCTTGCAGATGGGACTATAAACACTGTTTGAGAGTATTTTTAAGTCACCACATCCAGCAGGGAGCTAGAACTAGTACCACAGTAGGCCTGATACTACTCTGGGAGATGTGTGAAGGTGGTTTTGATCCTTAAAGAAAAGCCTCTTTTCAGAATGGTGTTCTATTCTCACCAGTCCTTACATAAATCACCCAGCAAGATTAAATTCTTGTTAAAGCACAGTGAGGTAAGTCTGTTTATGTATCACTTAATTTGGGAAACTTACATGTGTGGGAGATATAATGATCTGTTAATAAAAAAAGTTTAAGGTACCTGCCTATCAACAATTAGGGAAGTAACCATTTAAGGTTAAAAGACGTGTCAAAGAACCCCTGCTTACTAGACACACATTTCATTTCACATCTTTTTTGACCAACAGCTTAACACCACCTGCAGATTTAATGCCTGGCATATTTTTCATAAAAATAAGAGTAAATGATTAACAAGGAAAGAGGACATGCTCAAGTGACTCTCTAGGTATGACTCAGCAAGGGCAATGATCTTATACTGATGCTGATGATTCCATACCTCAAGCACTGTCCATTTACTGTCAAGGTCATTTCAGTTAATACTATCAGTGGAGGAGGATGGGAAGAACAGAGGAAGATGGCTAAAGTTTGTTGAATGTAGCTACAGGACATGCATTAGAATCAATATTCCAAGGTCGAAGGATTATAATCACAAGTTAGGTGAGAAGGAGATTGTCTCTTTTACAGTTAACAAAAGGTGTATAAAATGTAGATAAGCCTCAACGCACAACATGCATTACATATTGGTATATCATTGTTATCCGACTGAGGTGACTTACCAACCACAGTAGAAAAAAGTCTGGGTCAATTGAGTTTAGTATACAGAGTGTCTATCTGTAAATCATTTCAACTACCAGTAGTACAAGTAATGATGGTCAAGCAATTTTAATCCTGTTTTATTTGATAATGTCCTCTGTAAACCATATTTAGCCTCAAAGTGACCTCCCTACCTCCATGCTCAGTCATCCATGGATCCTCAGTTGTTCATTACCTGGTACCCCCAGCATGTCCCTTCAGAAGATGGGCCTTCTGACGCCTCAGGAGGTTCACCTCAAGAATAACTCATGACTAAGTCAACCGAGTAAGTGATCTGGTAGGGATCAGTGAGTGTGAAGCCTGGGAGCTTTCATTCATTCAGTGGAATCTGATGGGGATCAGTGAGAGTGAAGCCTGGGAGCTTTCATTCATTCATTCATTCATTCATTCATTCATTCATTCATTCATTCATTCAGTGATATCTTGTAGAGATCAGTAAGTGTGGAGCCTGGGAGCTTTAATTCATTCAGTGGGATCTGTTAGGGATCAGTAAGTGTGAAGCATGGGAGTTTTCATTCATTCAGTGGGATCTGGTAGTGATCAGTGAATATGGATCCTGGGAGCTTTCATTCATTCAGTAGGATCTGGTAGGGATAAATGAGTGTGGAGCCTGGGAGTTTTCATTCATTCAGTGGGATCTGGTAGGCATCAGTGAGTGTGGAGCCTGGGAGGTTTCATTCATTTAGCTGCCAGTCATTAACTTTAGCTGTGTGAGCAGCTAATACAATGATAACAGGTTGCTGTTGTCACCCCATATACTAACTGAGATACCCTGTGACTCTCCTGGTATCTAACAGTTATTTCCCCATGCCTTAACCCAGGATAGGAGAACTGTTCATTAGCCAATTCTGCTTCGTATCCCTCCCAAACAGCCCTAGCAGTGGCCTGAGATATTTTCTAAATTCGGGTCACCAGCACCACAGATGGAAGACCTGCTTCTGTCCATCAGGTTGGATAATTTTAATCCTTGTTTTTGCTATAATGAGTCCTGCAGGTTTCAAACAGTATAGCTGCAACTATCAAATGAACCACTCCAAGTCACACAATGACAGAAACAGATATGAATCAAACCATGCAAGACAGACAGACAGAACGACAGTGGAGGAGCAGGCCAAATCAAAATTAGTAAGGGTTGACTGCAGTTTACCTTTATGAAACCTTTACTAATGAAATGAAGTGTAATGACTGGGTGAGAATGTCTGTAAATGAAGAACACCTAGGGGTGGCTGTAGAAGGAGATGAGAGAAGACCTCAGGGAAGCAGAGCAGGCATATAACACCTTAAAGACATCTTTCTCTCGGCGTTTCCCAGTTAGGGGTCGCCACAGCAGACCACCTTGTCTGCTCATGATTGGCAGTGGAGTTTTACAGTGTCGAGTTGCCAGCCTGGTGCCCAACCTTCCACGGAAGGCACACACATGCACGCATTCATGCCTAGGGCCAATTTTAGCATGTCCAATCCACTTGCAGCATGTCTTTGGGGATGTGGGAGGAAACCGGAGCACCCGGAGGAAACCCACATGACCACAGGGAGGACATGCAGACTCTGCACAGAAGACACCCAGCCAAAGATTGAACTGGAGAGCCTCTTGCTGTGAGGCAACAACGCTAACCACTGCACCACCACATCCTATCTATAACACCTTAAAGACATGAACTGAATAAATGTTGAACAACCCTTTAGTGTTTGAATGCAAAAAAAAGGTATTTATTAGAAAACACATAATTTGAATTTGCTGTCAAGCACTCAGTGATATCAAGAGATATTTTAGTAAATAAAGTACAAAATGTGCTGCTTTTAGAGATACCATATTTACTTAAAAAGAATGGAGATAGAAGTAAAACAAAACAGACAGAGGCACACTAAACATGCATAAGTTTTCCCATTCTGACTTTTTACTGCCCAAGGAAAGTAAAATCAATCAACACAAGTTTGGTGGATGCAAGGAGGGAACTACTTCTGGTACTCAAGTCTCAGTAAAGGCATGATGAGTTATTCATTTGAGATGGAAAATTACAGAAGATGTTATGTGAAATTCTTCAAAGCAAACTTTGAGTTTAAACTGGCCACATCTACTAAACACAATCATAAGACTTTCTTCACATATGTCTGCAATCTCAAGGGAAGCACCCAGATCTGCTCAGAACTGGTGGTCAAGGGCACCACATACACAAGCTCTGTAGATGTAGCCAACCTGCTGGCAGACAAGTTCAGTGAAAACTTCACTCCTTTACCCCCCCCCCATCAGTAAAACAGGACATCCCCAGTACCTGTCCCCCTCCCCTTATCTCTAGGGAGCAAGTCATCACTGCCCTCTCAAAGGCAAAAAATACAACTTCCATGGGACTCGATAACATCCCAGGTTGCATCCCACATGAACTCAGGCAGGAACTTACAGCACCATTAGGCAACCTATTCAACCAAAGCCTGAGTACCTGCTTCATCCCAGCTGAGTGGAGGACAGCTAATGTCATCCCTTAGCACAAAGGTGGAGTGTCTACTGATTCAGGAAATTATAGATCCATCAGAATAACTAGCCTCATCTGCAGGGCCATGGAGCGGATTATCATGGACCTCATTAACAAGGACTTTGGCAACCTCCAGCACTTGATCCCACACAGTTTGGTTTTGTCAATGGGAGGTCATGCCTGTTAAATTTGGTTAACTTCTTTGATACAGTCACTAAGGCCATAGACGAGGGGAAGATGGTGCACACCACCTACCTTGACCTGGCCAAGGCCTTCGATACTATTCCCCACTCAGGTATAATAGATAAACTCTCTCAGTTAGGTATCAATCCATATGTTACCAGATGGGTAGCAAACTGGCTCACTGACAAATCCCCCCTAGTCAAAATAGGGGGCCACCTCAAGTAGTACACCCGCAACAAGCGGTGTACCCCAGGGATCAGTCTTGGGGCCTCTGCTGTTTGGGATATACTTCTCAGAGGTGCAGGCCAAATTTAGTGGACTATGGCTGACCAAGTTTGCAGATGACTGCAAGCTGGGTGCTGTCATCAATTCCCCTAGTGATGTGGACATCCTCTAAGAGGGTCTCACCCAAACAAATGATTGGTGCCAGAAACATGCCCTCAAACTGAATGCCAAAAAATGCATCATCATCCCGTCCCCACTAATTATCACATTGATACTAAGGCACTAACCATGCAATCAGTCATGAGGGACTTGGGCACCCAAGTTGATAGCAAACTGACTTTTGACCACCATATTGCCTCTGTTGTATGGAAACCTTTCTACATGGCCCACCTCATTAGTAAGGGTATCTCATCTAGGGACCAGGTGGTCATAACATCCCTGCATTCTTACCTTATAAGACCAATTATTGAGTACAATGCCTGTTTCGGCATGTACCTCACAATGCACATGCAGCAACTGGAGAGAGACCACAGCGGTTTCTCACCCAGATAATCCAGGGCCTCAAACATCTACCCTACACAGATAGGCTAAAAGCCCTGTCCTTCTACTCAGACTCCTACATACTGTCAGGCATACAAAGCAATCTCAGACCCCGGTCTGATGGGATGCTGCATATCCGCAAGTCAAACTCCATTTGAGTAACCCACATGCATGACCACAACCTGATCTGTAACATCAATAAAGCTTGTTGGCAGGACAGATTTGTGTCCCAGAGACTCCCCCTTTTGTAGAATAGACTCCCTCTCCACATAAAGCAGAGTACCTCATTAAACCTTTTTAAGCACAACCTGGATAACTGGATGGGGAACAGAAAATACACCCCTGGGATTCCACCTATGTCCCTGCTGGACAGTGGCATAGAGTACTGACTTGTTGGAACATGGGCTAAATTCTTGACTAGGCTTGTAAGGGCCTCAGGGCCAATAATCTAGTAGCTTCCTATGATCTTATGTGAAGCACTGCATTGCTAAAAAGCAAAACCTATTAATAAATAGCATAAAACAGTTAAGGAACTGTGCTATTAATTATTTATTTCCTGGTATTTATTTCCTTCTGCAGTACAACATCAAGTGCTGCTACAGGGTTCAGATTGTTTTGTTTGGTGGGTGGGGATGGCACACAGGCACCAGAGACACTATTCCCCATCCTCAGACTGTTGACAAACTCTTCCAGCTCAACACTAACCCATATGTAGTTCATGGGAAAGAGAGTTAGCTATATGATAGAACCTATGCAGTTGTAGACAGTGAAACATCACCAGTGATGTCCCACAGAACTCTGACCTGGTGTCCATCCTCTTGGACATCTACTTCTGTAACACAAAAGTTGAGATCAAGAAGCTATGCTAACCAAGTTTGTTGATGATTGCTAACTGGGGGGCTATCAAATCCCATTCTAATACTCAAATTTTTCAACAAACAAACTAATTCTTGATGTGCCAGTCATGAGCTGATCTTCAATAACAAGAAATTCAGTAAATGTGCCATCACCACCGTGTACCATATAGGCAAGATTCTACTGAATTTGAATCATTTTATTAGTTACGTGGGTATTTACGATGACAGTGAATTCTTCTTTGACAACCACATCTCTGACACTGTAAGAAAATCCTCTACCTTACTTAGCTTATATATTGGAGTAACTTCCCAGGTCTAAAGAAATTTTTGCCCAACGTTATGCATCCTTTATTAGGTCCACCACTGAATCTAATGCTTACTTTGACATATATTTTTCTAATACTGGGTAAGAATCTTGCTCAAGAAGCCTCAACATTTCCTCATCAAAGACATCTCAGGTCCAAGTACCCTTTATTTATTTATTTAATTTTTATTAACTGGGTAAATAAACTGGTCCAAAGAACGTTTTCAGCCATAATCAAGATCTGGAAGCAGCAAACGGAAAGGGCACATGATTGTCCAAAAAGTGTTATATACATACATTTGAGTTTCATTCTTCATGTACTTCAGAAAATATATGCTAACACACATACTGTTAGTCTAGCAACTTAAGTTTGCAAGAGCAATATTTGAAATCTGTCCATATTGTTGGCCCCCCCCTCAATTTCAGGCTTTGTCCACATTTCTTGAGCTAAGAAGTTGAGAGACATAATTATAGTAATTAATATAAATGTTACCATGGTGCAAACAATATGTTTCATCATTTACACTGTGCTGAGAAAGTCCTGTTAACCTTTGCCCCTAACCTTTCTTCACAATCTTCCTGTTAACTGTTGCTTAAAATACGCACATGACTCTTCCTCTCGCTCTAATCCCTCAAACTAATCCTCATAACCCTTTCACCAAATCCTGCAAATCTACATGGCTTTTTACTTCTTAGCAATTAGTTCTACCTTGCCACTCTAAACTTCTGCTTAATTATTTCTTATTTTTCCTTCTTTAGCTGCTAATATTCTGCAAATCAAGTTGGTTCTGTAATTGGGTAGATTCTTAAATGTTACTGTTTGGATTTGCTAATGTATTTTTTGTCATCTGTGTTGTTTGCTGTAAACTACAATCTGGACTGGGCCTAAAATTAATCAGTTGTTGATCAATGCCCTGCCCAAGTAAACAAACTTAAATAAATAAATAATCTAAAGATGTGTGTGTGTGTGTGTGTGTGTGTGTGTGTGTGTGTGTGTGTGTGTGTGTGTGTGTGTGTGTGTGTGTGTGTGTGTGTGTGTTTACAGTAAAACAGTCCCCTGGATTCTCAAAAGCTTGCACGGCGTGCATGATTAGTGTAAGAGGTAATGTTGCTCATTTGATGTGCACGAGCGCTCATGCACTAGTTCTGCATGTTCCCAGCCCCCGTATGCAAATTACCCCATTTGCAGGTGAAAACCATGCAAATGAGGTAAATCTGCTATCCAGGAAGCTGGAATCAGGCCGTGCAGGACTAGCGTAACCTGAAGAAATGTACTCAGTTAGTAACCGAGTACGGGTCTGCAAAATCCAAAATGGAGACATGACAGCACCAAATAAAGGCTGCATATCATGGAGGAAGCATGCCAATGGCCAAGTATAAGGCCATTGGTGTTGCAAACAATACAAAAAGTAAAAAATTCAACTTTTATTGTAGGTCCGCCAATCACGGCTGTTTAAGCATAGTGCAGCAGCGCGCAAATGGGATTGGTGGGAAAATAAGAAAATAAACCTAAAACAAGCATTCTAACTAAAATCAGCATTCTGCCATGCAAGTCAATGGCAGACAAAAGACAACCTGGCCAGTGAATAGTGGTTGCTAAGGGGGGAGGCTCAGTGTGACACGTAACTATGCATTAGCAGGCAATCCTATGCAAGTGAGGGGAAGGATAGTGAATCCCAGTTTTCCCCAGCATGTGAGGCAGGTCCCAACAGTGTAACAGTATGAATAGCTGAGTGCAAGACTAGGAGGTAGGTAACATCATGGGTGGGTGTGTCAGGCATACTGTAAGCGGATTGGAGCACTGTGGCTCGGGTATGCTCCTAGCTTAGCACAGCTAAGCTAGGGGGTGTGTCTAAACCTGCCCAGCACTCTTTACAAAGAGTAAGCAGGTGTGTGTGCAGTGCACTGGGTTTTACAGGAAGAAAAAAGAAGTTAAACCAGAAAACAACAGCAGTGTGCACATCTGAGTACTCTGTTTGCACAGTGCACCCCTGGGCCCAAGCAGAAGGGCAATGGGAAGGGAAAACAGCAGTAGGAAGGTAATCAAGGAGAACTAGCTTATCTGGCAGCAGAAATGTATCAGAAGCAACCAATTACACAGGCAGCCCAGAACACTACTATAAACTAATCAAACACCTTCCCCACTGGTTTTTCCCACACTCTACACCACCGGTATATACAACAGGTGAAATTTTAACAATCAAACCTACAAAATGAAAAGGGCTGCAGCAGGCAACATAGAACAACATGTGCAAGAGGCTGAGGGTGGTTAGGATGTGCATGCTGCCGAACAACCCACAGTGAGGAGATGGAGAAGAGTGTGCAGACCCAGGGTAACCTACCAGGGGCTACATGAGCTGGAGATAGTGGAGCGTTATAGGGCGGACAGAGACCTCCTACAGCAAGTAGTTGAGCTGTGCTGGCCACACCTGATGCACCAAATTGACCGAGGGGAACCTATCCCAGTGGATATCAAGGTATGTGTAGGCCTAAGTATACTAGCCACAGGTACCTCCCAAAGTATAACTGGGGATATCATGGGGATCTCACAGTCATCAGAATCCAGAGTATTCCACCAGTTCCTGGATGCCATGTCAGCACATGCCAGTGAGCATGTATATTTCCTCAACACCCTTGAGGTGTTGACCAGCAATATGCGTCTCTTCCACCAAATAGCAGAATACCCTGGGGAAGTGGGTGCTATAGACTGCACACACATACACATCAAAGCACCACCCGGTGAGCAGGGTATGGCCTACATCAACCACAGGGGCCTCCCCCCAATCAACAGCCAGGTCGTATGTGATGCCCAGGGCATTATAATGAATGTGTGTGCTAGCTGCAATGGAAGCTATGACGATTCCCATATATGGCATCTGATGCAGCTGTATAAGAGATTTTCCAATGGGAACATCCCCTACGGTCACCTAGAGGGGGATGCTGGGTACACATTGGAGCCATGGCTGATGACATCCATCAGAAGTGCACACACAACTGAATAAGAATGCCATAATGAGGCACATGCACAGGCCAGACATATAATACAGCATGTGTTTGGGATGCTCAGGTCACAGTTCTGATGTCTGGACAAATCTGGTGGAGCCTTGCAGTATTCACAAGCTACATGTACCCAAATTGTTATGGTCTGTGCTATGCTACACAATATGATCCTGCGGAAACAGCTGCATCAGGAACAGCATGGGGCAGGGCCACACAGCCCCCCACCAATGCCAAGGCCTGCACAGGCACAGAGTGACCCAGAGGAGGAAGAACCTGAGCCTGCCCCAGTAGGCAGAAGGAGGCGTGCCCAGTATGCCCTGGCCTTGGCAAAGAAGCAACGCATAGCACATGCACTGACACAGTAGGATCCCAGGGAATGACACCTCTTTCCGACTCGCACATACAGTAAAAGGGATGCCAAACATGACTCCACCTGTGCTCAACCATGTATAGGGAGTTAACTATGTGCATCCAACATAGGCAGCCCTCCAGCACCATCCACATGTCTGGCACACCACAAGGTAAATCAATCAACTTACCAATTGCCAAATGGAGTAGAATATGTTGTCACCTGTAGCTATGGTATGGATGTGAGCATGCAAGGGAATTGGGTGGCTGAATGTTACGGCAGCAGACAGTAGACACACATAGTGGTACCCTGACATGTGTAACACATACTGGAGTCACCATAGTAGCCAGTACAACACAGGGTTACTAAAACCACTGCTGGAAATGTGCTGAGTGAAATCTGTGTCCATATGACCCACACATGCCAGTCAGAATGGTTCACATACCCAACAACAGTCGCAGCCATCAGGACAGGTAAAGACAAACCCAAACAGGGCCTGTGCCATGGCCCCAGAATGATGGCTATTGTTAACCCCACCCCAGGCCTACACAGACAGACCACAGCAGGGCAGGCAGTGAGATGTTAGTTCTGAAGGGTAGGACATCAGACAATAATATGTAGGGCAACCAAAGCCACGATCTGTAGTACACTGGTGTGCCTCTAGTCAGCATGATAGTTAGCAATACAGAATGAAATGGAGTACCTGACATACCAGTACAGTCATAGCAAATGTGTACAAGTATCACTTGTGCCCCCATCCTACATAGCAATGTAATAACTGTCAGGTGTGCCCCCCACTCCCATGTAGACATGTAGAAACAGTCAGGTGTGCCCCTACCCCCAATCCAGCATAGTAATGTAGTAACAGTCAGGTGTGCCTCCAAATCCTGTGTAGAAATGTAGAAACAGTCAAGTGTCCCCCCCACAATCCTATGTAGAAATGTAGTAACAGTCAGGTGTGCCCCCACTCGTATGTAGACATGTAGAAACAGGCAGGTGTGACCCTTCTCCCAATCCAGTGTAGAAATGTCGTAACAGTCAGATATGCCCCCCCATTCCTGTGTAGAAATGTAGTAGCATGTATGAGTAGGTATAATACGAGTGGAGCAGAGATGCCCAGAGGTGGCCAAGGTAGCAGGATAGGTTGTAGCATTTGCACAATACACAGGTCTGTGTGTGTTAGGATGGTGTGTGTTTCATATTGTGTGAGAGTGGTCAGTATGTATGCATGTTGAGGTAAGACCTGGTGGCCATTGCCCACTACTGCTGATGACAGGGACAAGCCCTCACAAATGCAAATGCCTACCCTTGTATAGCCTGCTGCCACAGTCGACCACCACACACCCGTGCAGACATGTACCCATGCATGTCAGTACTGGCAACCTGTGTGTTTGTCTGTGTGTTGTATACGCACCGTATGTTCACATCCACACTCACTGCAACCCCCATGAGCATACTGAAGCATGCTGTCTGATGTCAGACACCTCCTCATACCCTTTGTACATACAACCTCCATATGACCTGTGTGGTGCATGTGATACCTGCACAGTGATGTGTTGTGACAATCCTGCTACTGATGAGTTGTACTCCTGGTCGATGTATGCATGTCCCTTGAGAGTGTGGCTGTGTTAACGCTGGCACCTGTTCATGTGGACAGGCACATGTATGTCACCTGCCATATAGCTACCGTATCCCTGTTGCAGATGTCACTCACCATCACAGATATACTCTGAGAGTTTCACAACAGGTAACCCCTGTGGCACAACCAATAACTGCATTGAACTGTGATAGCAGTACATAGTTGTCAGGGGTTTGATACCCTGTGCTGGTAGGTGTGTGACACAAACAAGCTGCAATTTTACTCTCCCACCCATCCCTGACATGTCTTTGCCTCTGTCTGCCTCTCCCACTCCCTCTCAGGTGGATGTGGAGACCTACACCTGCTTTACTTAGGCAGCAGCATGTGTATTTTAAGTGATGCTCATGATCAGCTGATGGCCTCTGCATGAATCTCAGCCCTCCCCTAGCTGACTGCATGTGGAACAGCTGTGGTAACATTCCCATAGCCAATTGCATGGAAACACACTCCAATATCTAGGAACATCATGTTGGTGTTGGCCCTTGTCATTCACTGTGAGCAGGAACTAGATCTGTTGGTTGGCAACCAGCATCTGAGATGGATTGGGAATTTACCTCTAACAACTTACACTGTGGAAACAGGGCAACACACAGGAGGTGGATGTGCCTGACCTGCCTACAGACTGTAAGTGCTGCTATACTGCATGTGGCATACTGCTGGTTTAACAGTGTGTGTGTGGATATGGCTGTCCTACATGTCTCAATACCTGCCATGTCAGTTTTATGTTTATGAGGAATCCCCATCTGCAGGGTCGTCTGCAGACAGGGCAGTGTGTTGTGCCTTTGGTTTCATGTGTTACCAACGGAGCATCTATCTGTGGACTACAGATGGTAGTGTGAGGATTGCAGTCTGTAGATGGTGAGAGTTGTGGCAGTTACTGGCGTCTTATCCCTCATAGGACATATGTTGCCACAAACCCTGTTACAGCAAATGTATGAGGTTATCACAGCAACATATCATTATTGGCCCTGTGTATGTGCTGCCAGCCACAGCTCTGTCAACCTGTGTACATATACCATGCACGATGTGGTGTGTATATGCTGTACACCATAATTAGTGTCATCATATCCGCTAACAAGCCAGTGAGATATCAGACCGCTTCACATATTATGTACAATAGGGGTTATATTTGATGACATAACCTGGACATTCTATGGATGTTTGTACAGTACTACATGTGTGTGGGAATCAGTGTTACAGACAGCAGGTAGCAATACCTCTTACAGGAGAACCAGCACACTCAGGGCAGCTACATATTTGTAGGAGGTACAGGAACTACTTTCAGAGTGTGAGTAGATTTGTGTAATGCTTTGTATAGTACTGGTGTTACAGGGTGTGTGTGTACATACTACTTTATCTTGGAATGCAGTCTGTCTGCATAGCTCTCAACTGTGGGCCTATCCTCTTGGTGGTCAGAGGTGTGCCTACCATGTGTTGTCTGTCCACCATACAGGTCCTGTGTCAGGTATTCCACTGGAAGTATGTGTGTTGAGTGCTATCAGTACATGACCTACATATCAAGCTTTGCCCATATGACATGCTGTGGAGGGATGTTCCTTAGTGGACTGTGAGTATATAACACTGCCATTGCTGCCATCAGTCCACTTCTGTTGTATCCTCCACACATATGGTGGAGCCTGGGCCATATATGTGTGGGCGTCCCCTACACAATACGTGTGTGCTCTTATGCACTCCAGAGGCCAGTGTATGTAACAGTGGTATATGGCCCTGTATTACTGAGTCTGGAAGGGAGCACCATAAATGATCTAGGCCATTAAATATGTGGGGGTATCAGGGGTGAGCTGCCATAAGGTATCTGGATGTAAAGTGCCATATGCTTCACCTATATTTACATCACTTACATATATTCAGTTACTGCAAGCCTACTGCCTCCTGCCAGACAGACTGTTCAGTTTGTCAGTGTGCATGTGATGGTGTCAGTTATGCCTTGTTATGTCACAGTTACAACCCATTTGGTCACATGACATCTTTACCACCCACTGATGTTGTACAGAGTGTAGATAGAGGCTGCTGAACTATACACCTGCATTACATACTGTTGATCGTTTGGTATCCTGTGGCCCAGTCTGTCCTCACTATTTTACAATTTTAAGGGCTTGGCCTGGACAGCGACAGCTGTGAACCATTCCAGACTATGGTATTAGTATAACTTTTTCACGGTTGCATTCCTCTGTTTATATGGATGTCAGTGTCTGAACAGCTATATGACATGGCATGTAGAACTATAATAGTACGCAATGAACGGTATTCCATTTCTGCAAACCTGTGTGTGGTGTTTTCCCTATGACCTCTCTGTGGGTATATGTTGCAGGCAACGATTGTCATTTGTATGGGTGGCCCATACGGTGTCCAGTTGTTCAGGAGTTAACTGTAGGCATAGTGGCTGTTTCATATTGTGTGCACCTTCTACATATGTATCTTACTGTATACTGTATGTGTAGTCACATGTATATCCATGTATATATATATATATATATATATATATATATATATATATATATATATATATATGTACATATGTAAATAGGTATCTGCATATCTGTGTCTGTGTATCTGTATCCTGGGGATGTTGATGGCTACCACATTTTACATTACCTATGGGAGGCAGACTGTACTGCATGATATGTCAGCAATACCAGCCTGACATTATACAGGTGGGATGTTGCACTGTTAACTTCCTGTGCCCATGTCGTGTCAGGTCCTGGGTACGGGATCTGCAACACTTGGTAGTGCATTGTGGGGCGGATGTGTTTGGCCGTGGGGGGTGGAAGCCTAGTTGTACAAGACACATAGTCTGTGGGGCCTCTCAATGCCAGTAACGGTGCATGTGGACATATGTGTGTTTGTTAATCTGTCATTGCTTTCCACAGATGTATGACCATATATACCGATACAGATATATATATATATCTGCTGACATATGTATAACTATGTCCGTATATACCTACATAGATGTATATCTGCATACACATATGTAACTTGCTGTGTTTATGTAGACATATAGGTGTAGACACATATATGTGTCGATGCAGCATTAGCATGTATATATGTTCATATATAGTAATATATATGTATATAGTGTTGGAAAGCTATACTTATATATATACATATATATATATGTTGTATCACTGTAGATATTAATATTACACACAGATACATCTAGATGATGGTATACATTCTCTGTACAGTTGCATGACTGCACTGGATGATATGCTTCAGATATTGTCCTGACTTTATAGAGTTGTGGTGGATTACTGTTAGACCATTGTAGCTGTGCTGCAGATGGTCCTGGGGGCATGACCTGCATGTGCTGGATATTGCATTGCACAGCATAGCATATCTGTTATGGCTGTGGTGGGGGGAACATAGCAGTCATCACCAGGTACCCCTCATTGGACCCCCACCCCCATTAATTGTGCATAAGGACAGTTATGTTTTGGTGGAGGTTCTGGTTGTTATTCATATTTGGTGCTGCAATTCACATATCTATCTATCTATATATATATATATATATATATATATATATATATATATATATATATATATATATATATATATATATATACACATATATATATATCTACATATATGTGGACATATTTATCCATCTACCTATATACCATTGATGTGATATGATGTATGTGTTAGTCATACATTTATATGTACCTGTGTATCTCTCTGCATTTACAGATTTATAACTGTCCATATGTCCATGCATGATTGGATCACAATATTGGCTTGTCCCTCATTCGTCTGGCCAAT
The DNA here is from genome assembly GCF_019279795.1 of Protopterus annectens. NCBI lineage: Eukaryota > Metazoa > Chordata > Ceratodontiformes > Protopteridae > Protopterus > Protopterus annectens. The sequence continues at coordinate 720,242,463 of NC_056729.1, forward strand.
TGATGTGGATGATGTCAGGCATGTGGTCAGTCAGGCATGCCGATACATTACAGCTGCAGACATCATGTTGTTCAGATTATGTGTATTACAACAGATCACTGTTGAACTAGCAACATTTTACATGTATATGAATAATATTTCACATTTATCCCAATTTGTACCCCCTTTTGTCACACTGTGTCCAGAATGTTTGCAAGAAGAGGTTGAGTGTTATGATATTAGTACATTTCCCCTTATGCAGATTGACTGTGCTGCATGATATATCTTTGAATACATGGGATGTATGTATATCCGACATGGTTTAGTGTTAATTCACTATGATTGTGGTATGCAGGGTCCTGGGTTTGGGCTGTGCAGTGGCTGTCAATTATGTTGCAGAGTTGAACAAGGGCAGTGGGATACATAGGTGATTCAGGCACTTGTAAGCAGTTGTGAGCATGTTTGTGCAATGGTAAGCATTGCCAACTGCAGGTAACATCCAGTTACACCAGGTTAGCCTCGAGATTGCTTACTTTGTGTATGCAGTGCTCATTGTCACACAAACACAAACCTCCGGTTGCATATGCCTATAGATAGTTTCTGTCAGATTTGCTGAGCCTGTAAATGTAAACTCGCTTACTAGTGCTGACATATGCATACTACAGCTTATTGCTGCTTAACCTAACTATTGCTTTATGCATTATGATACTGACACCTCACATGTGCATTTCCTGCAGTACTCCAGTTCATATATATATATATATATATATATATATATATATATATATATATATATATATATATATATATATATATATATATATATATATATATATGTTATTCCGTGGGTTATGCAACATACATATTACCCATAACGTGGTTTGCCATGGGAAATGGTATGTCCCAGTACCTTCCCTGTGTCCCCCCTCCTTTCTCGCTGACATCCATGGGCTGGTCCCATTAGAATGGGTTCATCCAACCCCTGCATGCCTCGGTCCATAATGTCATACCCATCATTCCCTCCCCCCCCCCGTTCCCCCTTCACATCAGTCATCCTTCATACAGGTTCTAGCTGAATCTAACCACATCACTACATATTGCCCACTCTCCACTTCTCAGGACCCTTCACGTATGTTGCCCAACCCATGGATCTTCAGGCTTCCCACACATTTAGTCCACGAACATACGTTACTGTCTTTGGTTACCTTTGAGGCATGGTATGTTACTCCGAGGACTCTTTTTAGCAGATGTTTGGGGTTGTCCCACCAGGAACGGACGTGCATATGTTTAAGAGTAGACTTAGCAGGTTGACACTGTTTCTCCCACTGGTAGTATCCTGCCAGTAGTCTGTGAGCCAGTGCTGTGCTACGCTTAGTGGTGCGTATTATTAGATTTGCATGATATTTGCCTTTTGGCATTGATTTCCCCTTCATCACTTGTTATATATGTGTCATATATCCTTGACACATGTGTACTTACACTGTATGGGGTCCTGGGAACTTTTGCACTTAATTACAATGACACCTCACATCTGGACTTACTGCAGTACTCCATTTCACATATGTATGTTCTGTAGTCAGTTATGGCACATATGACTGTATACTTATGCCTTTCACAGGTTCAGTTTGGTTATACTATGGTGAGGACATGTTTACTACTACCTCATTCTTCTGTACTTCTGTTATGGCTTGGTAGATAGCTACTGGGACTATGGTGTATAGGGTTCGTGACCTGCATAGCTGTTTATTTTGTTGCTAGGCTGACAAAGGCCTGTTGGATACAGTGTGTTTAAGGCACTTTAAAGCAGTTGTAAAGCCTTAAGCCCACATACTAGTGTGTACATATGCTTACTATTGCTTATTTGTGCTTACACCTGCATACTAGTGCCTTATTCCATCTGACACTGATACGTCACATGTGCATTTCTTGCGGTACTCCAGTTCATATATATATAAGCTATTTAGTGGGTTTTGCAACAAAAATATTGGTTATAACATGCTTTGCCATGTAAAATAGACTGTGCTACAGTGGAACTTGAACCGGGAATGCCTGCTCATTGGTTGGATGCTCTACCCAATACACTATTGCTGTTCTGCTTCATTTGCATATTTCTACCATAATGTAATACCCATGTTTCCTTCCCCTGACCCCCGAGCTCCACGTACACAGCATCCATCCATTCTCCAGTTGCTAGCCCAGCCATACCACACCTCCACACATTTCCCTCTCTACATGTGTCGGTACTCCTCCATTATACTGTCTCGACCCAAGCTTCTGCAGGCTCTTCATCTGTTTAGTCCACATATGTACGAGTCTTCCCTTGATCCTCCTCCAATACTGGTGGAAACATCTATGTGACTCACAATTTTTGGTTTGTCCCACCAGGGACGGACCTGTTGCTGTGTCAAGAGTAGACTTAGCTGGTCTATACTGTTTCTCTCACTGGTAGCATCCTGCCAGGGGATTGAGAAGCAGCGGTTTGCTCACACATCAGGCCAGCCTCATCTCCCAGTTCCACGGAACCAATGCCCCAGGTGTGACATTCTGTGCATGAAGCATGCCCACACGCCCCCATGGTGTGCACCATTTTTCATTATTATCTTCAGTAATATGCAAGACTACTGTTCTCACAGTATGATTGGACAGGCACTGTTCTTTGATACACATAGACTGATCGGAATACTGTGATTGAGCAATGTCCACATGTTTGCTGGTATTAATCTATATACTTACATACATTTCCTATACTGTTGAATGACTGTGCTGGATGATATGTTTGTGATAGCAGCTGAATGTGTATCTGCCATGGCTTAGTGGTAACTCACTTAGACTATAGTGTGTGCAGGGTTGGGGGGTTGCAACCTGAGAGTGCAGATTATTTTGTTAATGGGCATGATGAGAGCTGTTGGCTACAGCGTGACTAAGGCACTGTAAAGTAAGTGTAGGTGGGTATGCACTGGTTTGCATGAGGCTCAGCATTGCTGACCTCCAGTTATGGCATCTTACACTGAGTTGGCCTCTACATTGCTTAACTGGTGTGGGCATTGCTTACCGCCACCCAAACAGGCTTAAACCCACTTGCTCCTGCATACCCCCATGCTACTTCATGTATTTAGTTCACATTTGTCAGTGGTGGCTTGGAGAGCGGAGCTCCACAGGAAACTCCAGCAACACATTACAAGTAATACTGAGGTGTGCACATTCATAGAGAGTAACAGACTTATTGTAGCTACATACCACATTCTTCATGCTTAGTTTACATTAACATGTCGATATTATACATGCTTAAGTCAGGTTTACATGTCAGGTATGACTGTTGACAAAGGTCAGTTTAAGGTGAAGTTGGATTCCAGTGTAACAGTTCTGGATAGGTTACACTCAGGTATTCGGGTTAGGTTTGGTTATTCCATACCTGTGTGGGAGTAGAAGAGAATAGTGAAGGAGTAGGTAGGCAGGTAGAGGGGGGGCATTGTAACTGTATAGTAGGCCATTGGAATGATTGATAGGGGAGCAACAGGGAAGGATTGAAGGATGTTGGGATTTGTATGAGTGGCAGGACAGGAGGTGTTGGTTTCACTAGTTGTTGTAGGTATAGAGTGTAAGTTGGGGGGGGGTTCGCAAGGTGGTGAGCATGTGCTGATCCAAGTGTACTTGAGGTGTTCCTTCATGTGTTATTTACATGTGCCATGTGGAACAGCTGAGGTAATACATGTGGGTAGGGGGTTCCAGATTCTGCCAATATAGTTGGGGAAGAGGATGTCACCTACTTGTAACTGTAAACATTAATAGTAATGAAAAAGGGGCTGATAGGTAAGTGGTGTTAATGGGGCACAAAGATGGACAGATAGTAGGAGAAATATCCAGGGCTGTGCAGGAAGGCTGACAGGAAGGTCCACAGCTGGCCATTTCTTCTACAGCAACAGCTGTGCATATATACTGCATTTGGAGGTAGATTTGGACACTCACACCCCTGGGTGGGGGTGAGGACAACAATAATACCTTGTGATGCCAATTAGATCGGCTTACATCCCTACATTGGGGTGTTGCAACCATGTGTTCTTTGGTGTTATTTAGTGGGATTTGCATCAAAACATCTGGTTGTATCGTACTTTGCCATGTAAAATAGTCTGTGCTGCAGTGGGACTCATACTGGGAGTGGCTGCTTGTTAGGTGGCAGCTCTGCCCAATGCACACTATTGCTTACATCTCCGGGGCAGTCCGAATAGAACCACTCCAGCCAACACCTGCAAGCCTCGGCCCATAATTTCATACCCATAGTCCCCCTCCCCTGCATCTCCTCCACTGCACTCATCCTTACTCTGGGTGCAGGTCAGGTCTAACCACACCACTACACACTGCCTACTCTACTTCTCGGGCCCATCTCGTATGTTATCTCAACCCATGGATCATCAAGCTTTCCCACCTTTGTAGTCCAAGTACATACACACCCTACCTTGAAAAGTCATTGCACGGACGGCCTCCAATCACAAGAAAATTTTTGGGGTGTCCCACAAGGGATGCTCCTGTCTCTGTTTCAAGATTAAACTTAGTGAGTCCACAGTGTTCCCCTCTCTGGTTGTATCCTGCCTGTGGTTTGGGGAGCAGTGGATTGTTTACATTGTTTGTGTGTTTGTTTGTATGTTTCCCCTGTCTGGCTGGGGGGTAATGGTACGTGTTACACATATGTTGATTGGGCCCCTCACCCCCATTGGCACTGCCTGTGATCATATGTCATTCTTACGTGCTGTATCATATCATAGATATATATCTGTGTATGTATACACACACACACACACACACACACACACATACACACACACACACACACATATATATATATATATATATATATATATATATATATATATATATATATATATATATATATATATATATATATATATTGCTGTATATATATCTAACATCATGTGGATGTATGGTTGTGTGCGTATGTGCATTTTATATGTGGGTTTGTATATATATATATATATATATATATATATATATATATATATATATATATATATATATATATATATATATGTATGTGTATATATGCATACATATGTACTACAGAGAGGGAGAGGTACATATCTATTTAGTTATGGGTATATATACTCACACACATAAATCTACTTATTTAGCTACATGTCCCGTAATGTATATTGGCATTGCTGGATACTATGTTTCGTGTGCATACCGGCCAACCTTGTGTGCCACATATGCTTTGTGATACCTACAAATAATACTGTTAGTGTAAACAAAGTCACACATGCATTCTATTGTTGGTACCAGGGAAACATTCGTCCCATGCAGGACAAACCAAAAATTGGGTATTCAACTTTTGTCGAAAAACAGAGCTGCAAAGGTACCCATAGCTATGTGCATGGACTATAGTGTTTGGCAGACCTAGGATACTTGGGTCAGGATGACATACAGGATGGGTCCTGTGGAGGGGGGAGTGGAGGGTGGGCAATGTGTGGTGGTGTGGTAGCTGTGGGCTGGTAACCAGGAAAGGGATGGTGGCTGTGTGTGTGCAGTGGGGGAGGAGCGGAACTGTGGGTAATGAATGTATGGGTCAAGGATGGCCTGGGTTGGATGGGCATGTACTGGTCGGCCCGTCTAGTGGGTGGGGTAGAGGGGAATGTGATATCAACATGTGATACATAACAGGGGACTCATTTAAATCCCTGTTTAAATGACACACTTACAATAAATTGAGCTTGGTATGGTATTGCAGGGTGGACGTGTTTGGCTGGGGAGGGTATGCCAATTCGTACATGATGTATATTGTTTGGGCCTATCAAGCCTATTAACGATGCATGTGGACATATATGTTTCTGTTAATCTACCATTCCTATCTACAGATATCTGGCCATATATACCCATATGGGTACATATATTTGCTTACATATTTATACCTATGTCCATATATACCTATGGAGATATATATCTGCGTACATATATGTAACTTGCTGTGTATATATGGACAGATTCACTTTAGAAGCTCAAATTCCCAAAAACACGAACTTCATATGGTCGAGACCATAAGTTCGATTTTCAGAAACTCAAACTCCTAAAATGAAATGTAAAAAAAAAAAAAAAAAAAAAAACATCGCATTTCGCCCCCCCGCACCCCCACCCCACACACCCTCTACTTAAATATACCAACTTCGAGATCATGCTACAGTGGGGAAAAGGGAAATCTCCCATTTCGCGCTGTATGCGGAAGCACAAAATGGGAGATTTCACATTTCCTGTCAATATTGCAAAAAAAATTAAAACATTACTTACACACAGAGCATACTGGGGTCCTTGCCTCTGTGTTTAAGTAATGTTTTAAGGTAAGTAAAGTTTTATTTTTTAACACTTTACACATTCGAATTACTGAAAGCTCGAGCATGTGGTCTCGACCATATGCAGTTCGAGCTTTCAGTAATTCGAGTATGTAAAGTGCTCCCATGTGGACGTATAGGTGTTAACATATATATGTGTAGATGTCGGCATTTGCATGTATATATGTTCATATATTTGTATGAATATGTAGAATATATGTGGAATTTTTAGATGTGACTGGTAGCAAGCATTCGCTCAATACTGTTAAAACTAGTTTGAATAGTAAACCGGTTAGAAAGAATAACCTTTTGCACAATACAAGTATGCACCCGAACCATTACAAATGTAATATAATAAAAGGACAGGTGGTCAGGTTGATGAGATTACATAATGATGATGCAGAGCTGAATTCAGCTCTAGAGTCCCTTAAAATGGATTTTATAGAAAGGGGTTATAAAAATAAAGTTATAGACAGGCACATTAAAGAGGCATGGAAAGATAGACATGGTAGGTGTAAACTATACTTTACCAACAATGCAACAGTATGTGACCCACATGTTGGTAGTGTTGTTGAGAGTAGTGAGATGCTACGACAGATCACTAATGAGAGTAGTACTGATTTGAGAATAACTTTGACATATGCTAGTAATATAAATATGATCTGCAATGTCATTAATAAGAACTGGAATATACTCTCTACTCTGCATGGGTTGAAGGCAGGGTTGCCAGATGTCTGACTGGCCAGGTAGGGACAAAGTCTAACAAAGTCTAAAAAAAAAAAAAAAAAAAAAAAAAAAAGGTCTTTCACATAGTTCCGCATTAAACAAAAGTAGCTCTGTGTTTATTTTTATAAATAAACACAGAGCTACTTCTCTGTTTAATGTGCAACATCGCAGTTCTGCATTAAACAGAAGTAGCTCTGTTTTGCAATGTTTTGATTGGCCCGTATACCGGTATACGGGCCAATCAAAAATCGCTAAAAACGGAGCTACTTCTGTTTAATGCAGAACATCGCAGTTCTGCATTAAACAGAAGTAGCTCTGTTTAGTGATTTTTGATTGGCCCGTATGCCGGTATATGGGCCAATTAAAAAAAAAAAAGCAGAGGCTGCCCGGGATTTAAACTGGCAGTGCGGGACTCAGGATCAGGCTGCTGATCTTGGGACAGTCCCGCCCAAATAGGGATGTCTGGCAACCCTGGCTGAAGGAAATAGTAGGAGACAAGCCTAAGTTTAGTTTTTGAAATAATAAGACCTTAAAAAACCATCTTTGTTATAAATCGAGTTTAAATAGGGCTACTCTTAGATCAGCTAGAGTAGGTACATATACATGCAGGAGTTGTACTGCCTGTGCATATATACACACAGGTACTATCTTTGTACACCCTAAGCTAGGCTTCAGAATAGAGCCTTCTCGCTTTGCTGACTGTAAAACAGTCAATGTAATATATTTGACTTATTGTGTCAAATGTTTTTCATATTATATTGGCATAATTAATTGACAGTTCAAAGACAGGATACTTGAACATATGAGGGATATAAGAAATAAAAAGGAAAGTAGTGCCTTGGCTATGCACATCAAGAATGAAGGCAGTGAGCATATGTTTAGGCCTCTGGTCTTGGAAATACTTGCAGTCAGAAAAAGAGGAGGAGATATGAGGAATATTACTGAGGCGGCTGTACAAGAATGGATTATGTTACTGTGCGCTGATAAAGTGCCTGGTTTGAAAGCGAGTAAGTTGAGACACTAGTTTTTAGTTTATGTATGCTGTGATGTTTTTAAAAATGTTAAGTATGGCTTTAAATAATTTAATTGTTTTTAATTGAAGTAATTAATGTTAATTGGAATATTATTTAATGTGGTTGTTTTAAATCATTTTTATCTAAGTTTGATGAAGAGGTGAACCCTTGAAAGTGTTTACTTACAATAAATTGGATATCCTGCTGTGTTACATCCAGTACTACAGTGTTTTTTCTCATTTGCTTCTTTTTGCTCTGGTTGTTTTATTGCCTGAGGCAATATTCTTTGTTTATATACATATATAGATATGTTTTATCCAATTAGATAGTAATATATTTACACACACACATACATCTAGATGTAGGTACACATTCTCTGTACTGCTGCATGACTGGGCTGGGGTTATGTTTCCAACAACATACGATTTATGCATATCTGGCATGGCTTAGTGGTAAATTATTTCATGTATGGTGTGCATCGTCCTGGGCTCGAGTCTTGCAGAGGCTGTTTGTTTTGTTGCTGGGCAGAACACTGGCCATTAGATATGGTGTGATTAAGGCACTTTAAAGTGGTTGTAAGCAGGTTTGCGTGGAGGTAAGCACTGCTAACATCCGGTCACAGTTTCTTACACCCAATTAGCTTCTCTTTTGCTTAATCTGTGTCAGCAGTGCTTACCTCAATGCAAACACACTTACACACATTTACTAGTGCTTACATATGCTTACTATTGCTTATCTGTGCTTACACCTGCTTACTGCTGCCTTATTCATTATGATACTGACTATTCACATGTGCATTTCCTGCAGTACTCTAGTTCATAAAAATGTATGTTATTTAGTGGGTTTTGCAATACAAATATTGCTTATACCATGCTTTGCTGTGTAAAATAGACAGTGTTGCACTGGGATTCAAACTGGGAATGCCTGCTCGTTAGGCGAACACTCGGCCCACTACACTATTGCTGAGATGCTTCATTTGCATATATCATCCTTGTTATCCTCTTCAGCCTTTTAGGCTGCTTTAACTATAGCTAAGCAATGGGCATACCTGCACACCTACAATTAGCTGTACTCAGTGTTTTAGTCAACAATACAGGGGTTTCTTCTTTTGATTTTTATGTCCTGTTGGTGTTGTACACATGGGGGACTATTAGTGGGAATATGTGGACACCTATGAGCGGTCTTGCTCATTTATTTCCACTTTCTGCTGCTCAACATTGCAGGGGCGTGTTTATTCAGAGAGCTCTGCTCTCAGACATGTCTTCTGCACTCGTACATGCTCTGTGTAAGCCTGGGAGCTCAGGCAGCATGCCTTCATTACTATGCATGGTGCGCTGCCATCCTGCTGCCATGCGGCCACTTCTGTGCAGGACTACACTAGTTCTGTACAGAAGATTAGTAAATCTGGGGGAGTGTCATTGGTGCAGCAGTTAACCAACTCACCTTTGGTGCTAGAAGAACAGAAGGCAGCGGGTTCTATTCCTACAACAGGTGTTTGGAATGCTGACATTGCAGTGCACCATTAGAGGGTGCTGCACTCCTGAGTTTGTCATGGACATTCAGAATTGCCATTTAGCTAAAACACATGATATCCTTAAAGGGTAATTTACATATATCCCATGTTGCCTCTGATTCAAGAGGTTTAAGGTATCACACAGTGGAAATTCTAGCTTTGCTAGATTTTTCTCTTTGGGTTTTTAACCAATTGGTTTTCCTGTGTGACCTTTTTAAACATTGTTTTAGTTTGTTAGTTGGGATATTTTGTAGACACCCTTAGGTTTATGGATATCAGCTGGGTATGACTACCCTGTGTTTCCAAAAGTCAAACATTCCTCTTATGCTGTACTGATGGTGTTATAAGAAGGCAGAAGCATGCATCTCCCAGTTAAAGAGGTTTGGTTTTATTTCCCTGAAATTGTCCAAAAAATTATGTAAAAGAAAAAAGTCATAGACATTCAGAATTGCCATTTAGCTGAAATGCCTGAAATCATTAAAGGGTGATTTACATATATTCCCATGTTACCTCTAATTCAACAGGTTTAAGGTATCACACAGTGGAAATTTTTGCTAGATTTTTCTTTTTGTGTTTTTAACTGATTGGTTTCCCTGTGTGATCTTTTTAAACATTGTTTTATCTTTCAGATGAGATGTTAAACCAAGGTCCCATCTGTTTGAGATGGTGGTTGATCCAGTAAATGTAAAAGATCCTATGAGCCAACACCCACTGCCCTGATAATACCACATCCCATATCTGGGGAATTAAGATATAATATTGTTATATCCTAGATATTATTTGCTAGGCTTGTAAAGGCTCTTGTGATATTAGCCTAGTAATCACCTATAAACCTAACTGCAGTGGTGGTGCTGCGGTAGCGTTGTCACCTCACAGTAAGACGTTGTCCTGTTTGATTCTCAGCTAAAGCATCTTCTGTGTGGAGACATGTGTGAATGGGTGTACCTTCATTGAAGGTTGTGCGTCAGGGCTGGCAACTCGATACGCAAAAATCTACTGCCAATCATTAGCGGACCGGAGTTCCACTGTGGCGACCCCTAACTGGGAAAGATACAACAACAATAATCACCTATAAACCTATGAACCTAGGTGTATTTGGCATAATGGCTAAGGTCTTCACCTCACAGACACAAGGTAGGGGATTTGATTCTGACCTTAGGTTATTTGCTAGGCTTAAAGTGACCCTTCAGGACAGTTATCCTAGAATTCACCTGTGAACGTAGTGAAAAGAGCAGGAGTAATTCCCTGATGCCCTAACCAAATGTCCCCTTGTAGTAGAATTACCACCTCAGGTCTCCCCTGAACATAGGCCACCAGCCTAGTGGGACTAACCCACCCAACAAAGGATAAATAAATAAATAAATAAAACAATATTTAGAAGGTATGAATTCTGTCACCAGTCATAGTCCACTTATGAATTATATAGTCACAAGATAGGTAAAAATTAATATAACTGAATTAGTCACATTCATCAAAGCACTTTTATTGTTTAATCTCAGTAAGACGTGTTTTTAAAGACTTTATAAATGAAAGCAGGCTTTCATCTTGAAGTAACTTTTGAAGCAAAGTGTTTGTAATTTGAAGGAACTGTTTTATAGAAGCCAGTCTCAGTGATGACAGGAACTAACCACAGGCTATTGTTATTCTTCAGTTCATATCTACTGCCCCCTAATGAATATAGAGTTTGTAAGCAGGGATAATACCGCTTGCTAAGTAGTTGTTATGGTAGGTTATTCAGCAAAAACATTGCTCTAGCTTCAGTAGGCAGTGACTTGGTATTGTGGATGGTTAAGCAGTGGTGTTCTCTGTGGTGTGACAAAAGAATAAACCTTAGAAATTTGTTCTCTGCTGTCTGCATAAGGTTGACATTTCTATGTAAGTTTAGTGCAGTGAGTGGTAGTGAATATTCTCATCTTGGTAGCAGTAAGGTAATGGCAATGTTTTTTCTACTTTTGTGGTTAATAGATGTTAAACTTTGTATGACAATTTTAGCTGAGAAAGAGTTTTCTCCACCTGTACTTCTGTAAGTTTATTAAATGATAAGATATGATCTGACGGCATCTCCAGATATTCTGTGTTGTGGTGAGGGAGATGGTCATACCAGCTGGGCATACTATTACTACTGAAGAGATTATAAGATATTCTTTGTTGAGTGTCAGACATAACTATGCTAGATTTTTTTGAATATTTATGAGCATTTATTGTCAGGTTGTTATCATCTAGCAAATGATAAACAATTCACAAATCTTGTTGTAGACATTTGTAGTACGATGGTGGTCATCTTTGAGTCTGTGACAACAATATCACTTGGAGAAAGAATACCACTGATATTGTTTAAATTGCAAGGGAGGTTGTTGGCGAGGATAGCAGAGTGTCCAACAGTGATCCTTGAGGAATTCTGTAGGAATTCCTATAGCTATTACTTACATTTATATTGTCCTGCTGATCATAGGAGCCTATCAATTATTTTTCCTTCAACCCTCAGACAAAAACACACAGCAATTACCTAAATGTCTCTACCTCCATATATTAGCCTACTTTAATACCTCCACACATGCTAACTACCCATACCCCATACCTTCACACAAGCTACCTACCCATATCCCTTACCTCCATACATGCTACCTACCCATGCCCTATTAACCTTTCATATTATATACAAACTCACATATAAAAGGGCCTCACTGAGTCAGATGCCTGGTGTCAAAGCCATGGCCTCAAGCTCAATGCCAAAAAGTGCATTGTCATCCCTTTTGGTAAAAACTCTGTACCCATGAACTACCACATAGGTGGCAGTCTACTTAACACTGAAAGTGTGATAAGAGACCTTGGGACACAGGTGGACAGTAGTCTCTCCTTTGATAATCATATCACCACAGTAGTCAGGAAATCCTTCTACGTGGCACACCTCATCACAAAAGGTTTCTAATCCAGGAAAAAAGAGGTCATTGTTCCCCTCTACTCATCACTCATTAGACCCATTATAGAGTACAACGCCCCTTTTGGTGTGTACCTCACAAGACATCTGCAACAACTCGAAAGGCCGCAGAAATACCTCGCAAAGAGGATTACTGGCCTCAAACAGATACCCTATGCAGACCGTCTCAAAAAACTCCAGCTTTACTCTGTTGCATATCGCCTACTCAGAGGCAATCTCTGCCTAACATACAAAGTTATGTCAAACCCAGAGCTGTTGGACATGCTCCACTTAAAGAAATCCCAATCCCTTCAAGCTACGCACTCTAGGGATCTAAACCTTGTCACCACAATAAACAGAACATTCTGGAGGGATAGATTCCTGCCCCAGAGACTTCCCATACTCTGGAACAAACTACCTATTTATATCAAACAAAGCTCCTCATTAGCACTCTTCAAGAAAAATCTTGATGATTGGATGGGAGATAGGAAATTCACCCCAGGGATCACTTCTGTGGCTCTGCTTGACAGGGGCATGGGAAAATTATTTTCTTGGGTGGCAAAAGCCAGGGTACCATTTGGCTAGGCTTATATAAGCCCTAGGGCCAATAGCCTAGTACCTACCTATGAACCTATACATCAAATGTATCAGGGTCCCAATCCCTCATCATCTCTAATTTTGATAGAAACTGCCAGTTATACCCAAAACTACTCATTCCAAAGGCACTATTCAAATTCAATTCCATTGTCTTTACACTTCTGCTAAGAGGCAACAGTGAGCCCAGTCCAGGGCCACTAAACAACAAGTCTCAACTCAAACCATTAAACAGCATCGTAATACCTGCTCCATCTTTAACAGTCACAGTATCAAGACCAAAATCAACCAAATCAATGCCTTTACCATAAAATAATATTGACATTATAGCTATTACAAAAACATGGCTGAAACCTGACACCCCTAATCTTCACCACATTATAGCAAACTATTCGTACCTACAGGATAACAAACCAGGCAAAAACCTGGGAGAAGAGCATTGATTCTCTTCAAAGACAGCCTTAACCCCACAATCATTGCACATGCTAACAATAACTCACAAGTGGATCCTAACTGGATCTTTTTAAAATTTCCAGCAATCAACCCAAATTTCCTTGTTATAGCCAGTGCATACATATCACCACCAGCCTCACTACCAAAATTCAATACCCCCATCCAAACATGTGTGCCAAAGCTCAACAAAAAGGTGAACTTATCATTCTTGGAGACTTCAACCTTAATTACTTAGGCCAGCTTAAATCTTACCCAAATCCTCTGAAGCCACTAGACCAAATCTTCAACCCAATAGATGCACGTTTTAATAACTACTAATCCTACAATGAAATCTAACCTCACCATGCATGCACCTCCTTCAGTGATCATTGTCCCATAACTTTGTCAATACATTATCTAACATAAAATAACATATTATCCATCCCTTTATTTTTTTTTCTTGTTAAAATATGATATATATATATATATATATATATATATATATATATATATACACATATATATAAACGCACACACTTAAATACTGAAAAAATGCCAAAAAATATAGTTACCAGCCAAGAACTAAGGACATCCAGACTTACTAGTGACAACACTAAATTCCGAACAGCTATTAGAAATTTGGAAGAAGATTTATAAATAGAAGTTATTCAAAGAAAGAATGTGAAAAGTTGTATGCTGAGTGATAGATAGAGGTGGGAATGGTAAACCAGAGGTTAACAAGAAAAAAGATAAAGGGATGTATAATAACCAAGAGAACAGACAGACTGATACAGGATCACTCAAGTTAGAATGGCTATTCCCTTCTCGAATAATAATAAGACTATACAGGATATCATATGTAAGAACTGGACAATTCTAACAGTAGATGAGGAAATAAGAGATATCGTTTGAACACAACCAAAGTATTCACATAGAAATAGTAAGTCTTTAAAGAGGCTGTTATGTTATGAGAAAGATAGGAAAGATAAATTAGTGTCTCAAAGGAAAGGCACTTTCCATGCAGGAACTATAATCAGTTTTCCTACATGGCTGGTGTCAATATTTTTATACATCCAGATACAGGGAAGAAATATGTCATTGAACATTATGCAGATTGTAAGTTCCGAGACTTAGTATACTTGGCCCAATGCACAAAATGTGCACTATTTTATATAGGTAAAACTAATAGGACATTGTGAGAGCGAGTTAGGGAGCATATTTATGCTATAAATCCTGAAGATGATATGAATGCTTTAGTAAAGTATGTGATAAATCATGATCTATTGCATAAGTTTAAGTTCCTAGTGCTAGAATTAATTAATAAGACTCCTAGACTAGGAAATGTCAAAAATCACACTGAGAAAGAGGAAATTAAGTGGCTCATCGGAATGCAGGCAGATAAGAATAGTGGACTAAATTATAGGGTTTCTTTGAAACCCTTTTTAAGGGATAGGCCATTGACACACTAATACTCTGCTATTACTGTGTATTAAAGAAGTCTCCCAATAGTAGATATATTTATAGGAAGCAATGCATTGCACTAATTGATTTTATATGTTATGCATATTTATTTATGTGTTGCTCTATATAAATATTTCTGAAATTATATATTGCTTTTTATGCATTTTTATAAATAGTATAAAAGAGGATACTGTTGTGGCCCAAAGGTCCAAATCAAGAAACCAAGGAGCAATATGTAGAACAAACAAGATAGGATCACCACAATAAATGTCATAAAAGGCGATTTAATTCTTCTTTAAAACAAAAGATAAGCGCTTTCGCGTGCTAACAGGGAACGCTTCTTCAGATCTTAGAAAACAGTTAAAACTGCTTCATATATATATATATATATATATATATATATATATATATATATATATATACATACATATGTTAGCATCACCTTCATGAAAAACACCTGAAGCAATCATTCAATTAACAATTCATCCTACTGTGCTCTAGATGCAACCTCATTTAAATGATGGTAAATTTAGATGATTTTAAGCTAACAAAAAACAACCATTACATCCAATCTAATAGCTATATTCAACCTAAATCTGAGTGACTCACCTATAATGTTTAATATAGTGGAATCAGCTGTAAGTACATGCCAATTCCTTTTAATGATATTAGTAACATTCTTGTTATCATTCGTGTATCTAGTAACAAAAGGCACTCTGGTATCCTTATTAGATCTATTATAGTAAGTGCCTGTTTTCTTTATTTTCGTCTTTATGTCAATAATATTCATAAAGACAACTTCCTTCACTTTGTCTATCATAGATCTATTATATTCCCTTTCTAAAAATAATTTCTCCATATATTCTATCTGTTTATAGAGGTGAGTCACCCAGATTTAGTTATAGGAATAGTAAAAACCTTAAGAGACTCTTATGTACAGATTATGATTCTGACATTTATAAGGGGTTACATAAGGATAAACAAAGTTGTGGGACTTTTCCTTGCAGACGTTGCAATATGTGTGATGTGATAACAGATATACAGTTATTTAATCTTCCCATTATAGATTATAAGTTTATACCTAAATTTTATGCTACATGTGATGACAGTAATCTTATTTATCTTGCACCCTGTGCTTTATGTCCCTGTTTTTATGTATGGATGACATCTAGGAGACTTAAAGATAGGATTTATAATCATATATATGATATCAGGCGGTCTAATCAACAAAATGCACTTGCTAAACATATAGTTGCTGAGAAGAACCATTATTTCAAATTTAGAGTATTACAAATAGTAACAGCTAATAAAAGAGGAGGCAATAAAATGAACTACTTAGAGTTGATTGAGCTATGTTGCATATTTAAACTACGTGCACATTTATATCCAGGTTTGAACACTTTTGTAAGTGTCAAGCCAGTGCTAGACGCACGAACACGTAAATTAATTCAGATTAATAAGTATGAATTTATATATATATTCTATATAATTGATACTATTAATATGATTTTTGTTTTTATGAGATGTATATATTTTGTTCATAGTTAAATATAAATTGAATATATCTATTTACTTGAACATATATATATTATTAATAGATTTATGTAGTGTGTCTATGTTGGTTGTAGAATTTTTTCCACACATAACCACATATCTATTTTATATAGTCAATATCAGCATTTATGTATTTCATATTATATTATGTTCCTATATATTTTTATATACACATACAATTTATGAAAGAGGTATAGTTATATTCTGTATTTTAAGTGAAAGAATGTTTTGCCTGCACAGTTATATGGCAACCAAGTATACGTTTGAATATAGCTATTAGATTTGAACATATATATCATTAATAGAATTTATATAGTGTGTCTATGTTGGTTATAGAATTTTTTCCACACATAGCCACATATCTACTCTAAATAGTAAATATCAGCATTTTTTACATATATATTTCATATTATACTATGCTTTTATATATTTTTATATTCATATACAATTTATGACAGATGTATAGTTATACTCTGTATTTTATGTGAAGGAATGTTTTGCCTGCATAGTTTTATGGCAACCAAGTATAATGTTGAATATAGCTATTAGATTGGATGTAATGGTTGTTTGGTTGTTTTTTTGTTAGCTTAAAATCATCTAAATTTACCATCATTTAAATGAGGTTGCATCTAGAGCACAATAGGATGAATTGTTAATTGAATGATTGCTTCAGGTGTTTTTCATGAAGGTGATGCTAACATATATATATATATATATATATATATATATATATATATATATATATATATATATATATATATATATATATATATATATATATATATAGGAAGCGGTTTTAACTGTTTTGTAAGATCTGAAGAAGCATGCCCTGTTAGCACGCGAAAGCCCTTATCTTTTGTTTTAAAGAAGATTTAAACCTCCTTTTATGACATTTATTGTGGTGGTCCTATCTTGTTTGTTCTACATTTTTATAAATAGTTTTATATATGCATTTATAGTTCACGTATTTGATTGATATGTGTAATGTGTGTATTTAAATACTGCCATCAAGTGACCATAAGTTGTACTACATGAGAAACAAAGAGATTCCTGTTTTAATTGATTAATTAGTTACTTCATTGTATTTTTTGGCATTTTTTTAGTATTTAAGTGCAAAAAGGAAAATTGTTTTTATGTCTGATAAAGTGTTCTGACTGAACGTGAAAGCGTTTACAGTTTGAGTGTGTGTTTTGTTATGCTGTTTAATTAAATTTAGAAACTGACTGCGGTGGTGGTGCTGTGGTAGCGTTGTCGCCTCACAGTAAAACATTGTCCTGTTCGATTCTCAGCTAGAGCGTCCTCTGTTTGGAGACATGCGTGAATGGGTGTACCTTCGTTGAAGGTTGTGTGTCAGGGCCGGCAACTCGGCACGTAAAAATCTATTGCCAATCATTAGCGGACCGGAGTTCCGCTGTGGCGACCCCTAACCGGGAAAAGCCGAAAGACACAACAATAACAACCTGAGCCGTGGTGGTACCTTGTGGTTTATATACTGCATAAAATTGAAGGAACTCAAGAAATACTGTAACGGGGACGATAGAAGGTGTGAGTATAGTAATGGTTGAATATAAAGTGGATGTTTCTCTGAGGAAGGTGGTGGAATCTTTCAGATTATTTAAGTTGCAAGTAATTTTTGCTGTGCTCCCTGTGTCTCTGGGAAAACTTTATTACTAGAAGTGTATTTTGCTGTTAAAAATGTTTGCGATCTCCCAGCAGCTTTGTTGTAAGTTTTATTAATATTAAATATTAGCCACATTAGTATTCTTTTTTTTTTTTTGAGTTTTGGAAATTCTGCCAGTTTTGTGATATTGTCTATGTTTGCCTTTCAATCAGCCCAAGCCTTCCATCTATTTTTAGTTTGCATCCTAGGATCAGATGTGATCCATGGTTATTTTATCTTGCAGATTTTTCTAGACCTCAGTGGGAAGAGCCATTTCTGAACATATGTATGCAAATTATAAAAGGTCTAATCTAGTGGCACAATGTGGCAAGATGGTAGCAAGGGTATACAGTGGGGTCCGGCCTATGTGTTGCAGTTCAGTTATCAGTATATCTTTTGATGAATCACAGCTTGAATGATTTCTAATGATTGCAGGTGGTCTTTTAATAGCTTTCAGGGGTCATCATAACTCACAACATCTAAGTGTAAGAAATCTGGACAAAGCTAAAATACATGGGGTGGCAGTCAAAGGTTCAAAATCAGGGACAGATTTAAAATATTGCTTTTACAAACCTTGAAAGTTGATAGAATATTTTTTTTTGTACTATGCATTTTCAGACAAATATGAAGTCTGAAATTCAAATGTATATCATTATTTAGTTGCTTCAGTCACTGGTGATTTGCCAGACGTTTGCCAGAGAACCATAAATTTTGCTTGGAACAGACCAGATATATGAGGCAATAATCTGGACATTCTGTGAAAATGTGGACATCTGAGAGGTATGAGGTTTTATAGTTCTCACTGGACAGTGATCACTCAGTGAAGGTAGAAGGACCATACCATTACTTGTCTTGTTGCGAGTATTAATAATTACTACACCAAGCATGGTACTCCTGGTTGTAGATAAGTCTGGAACAGTGCCTTTGTTGATGATCTGTTTCAGATTTATCAAAATACTGGAATCTATTTAGTTGACCTTTTTGTGGACCAGACTAGACTTATGTTCAGGTTAGCAACTTCTGTAAGTGTTTCATGCTTGGCTAAATCCAGTATAATGTTGATTGTGTTTTGTACTTACATTTGCTTGTGCATGTAGTATAAATAGCAGCCAGCAGACAATTTGCTTTCTGTCCCCAAATAATTTATAACAATAATTTATCAGGGTAGCCATCTCCAGTATCATTACTCCTATCAATAAATGTGGAAGTTAGATCGGCTGCTTTGCTAATTAAGGTCAGTACACCAACACTTGCCCTATGATCAGGCCTGCAAGCAGTAGCAATCATATTCATTAGAAATTCTGTGGGAGATCTGTTTGTTTTCTTTAAGCCAATACTCAGAAATAGAGAACACATAAGGCTTGTGTTCAGATACTAATGATTCTGACTGTGTTTAATGTTAATATTATAAATATTTAAAGGTATGCTGCAAAGAATGTACTTGTTGATGAGGGAAAAGTGTATGAAGTGACCTTGGTCTGGGTTGCATGTCTTCAGATTACAGAATTAGAAGTAGTAGTATGATCCCTTGAATGGTATTAGAAGGTATAAGAGACCACCAGCTGCTCGACTCATCTCTGATGGACTAAAAGTCCTAGCCCTTATCTTAGTCTTATATGGACAGCAAAGGGTAATCTTTACTTAGGCCTATGAACTACGAATGACCATGCACTCTTTGAACCCCTTTACCAAGACACCTTAACCTCACTGTCAAATTAACAAAACCAGCTAGAGTGATAGACACCTAAGCCAATCCCCACCTCTGGAGTAGGCTCATTTTATATACCAGGGAGAAATGGGTAAGCTTATTGATGTCTTTCTTGGTTGTAGGCTTATTATAAACCTAGAAACTATAAGATAAGAAGCAAAAAAGGAAAAAAAACATTCATTTTTACCCTATTTTACATCAGTAGTTTTCCATTCTCTGTACAATGGGGACAGGTACTATTGGCAGGATAACAGAAAATAATTAAACCAAAGCAAAATAAGCTAATTAGCTCTATCCATTCCACCCTTAAAACACTATCACATTGATACCTGCATTAATTATTAATCACTAAACAGCAATCACTAGGTAAAAGTTGCCAGCAAGGGTAGCTAGCCTAGTACTTATTTATGAACCTATGAACGTATTATACAATGAATAAAATGAATGTATAAGATCCGCAAACAAACATGTAACATGCAATCCTAGTATTAAAAAAGCTAAAAGTATAACAAAAGGGAAGGTCTTTTATTATGTGCCTTTAGTACTGGAAAGAGAGCAATTTCAGTGTATAAAGAAATAAAAATGCATTAAGATGGGGTTGGCTCTAAATGTAGGATACAGAAAATAAAATAAATGCTACCCTTACAGAGACATATTTACTTGGAAAGAAAAGGAGAAGAATATGTAAGTAAAACAAACAATGTAAGCGAATCAGACAGGAACACTACTGAATATATTGATGTTTTCCAAATCAAACTGATTTCTGCCTGATTAAAGCAAAATGGCTCAATACAAACCATAAAGGACTAGATGAAGAAAATGTACAATTTGCAACTACTTAAAGTACTTCAGTCATAATAATGCCCAAAAATGTAAATACAAATGCCCTAGTCAGTTATTTGCTTTAAGCTAAAATAGCTGTAAGAGCAGCAAAGCCAAACATGTCAACAGCAGGTTACAGTGAGCTTTGACGAGAAGCAGAAGTTAACCTTGATCCAAGACTCACTGCATCTGCTTTTTTTTTTTTTTTGTGTTCACACTGTTCTTTTTCAAAATAAAGCACATACTGTAGAGAGAATATTCCCTTTGTTCCCAAAGCAGTAGTCCATATCATATGCACCAATCAAAAATGAATAACAATACGGTTTAACTTATCCCTTATTTTTTCCACAACCACACAGTAACACATTTGCTCAGAAAAAAATGTATTATAGAAGGGCAGTGTATATATATCTCTTTAGGGTGATCTCTGAACAGAGTGAATTTTGTAGACTGTGTGATCACCTGAGGACATTATCAAAAGAAAGTACAACCCCACAAGCTGCTTGATGAAATGTTGGTCTTGTTCAAATCTAGTTGTAGTAACAAATATGTACTTACTCTGAATAAACCACTCGAAAGCAAAATTCAGAAGAAGGCTGACAACTGTTCCAGAACCATGGTTGTACAGCATTCTGTTGATTGAAGGGGGATGCAGGGCATTATGGTGAGGAACTGGGACTTGCTTATTAATAAAAAAAATGATCTCCAGAAACCACATCAAATTCCTCGTTTCACTTACAAATCTGCCTATAATATCCTGGACATTTTTGAGTGTAACAATGCTAAGTGTAACAACAATGGAAAAATTACAAAGTGTGGAACTTATTCCTACTGCTGTTTTATATTTGATGGAACAAATGCTGTTGTGTAAAGTTACTCTAAAGTACTACCCTGTGTAGGTAATTTCAATTGCAATACTAGTGGTATTGTCTGTATTGACCTGTGTTGACATTGTTCCTAAATTTATGTTGGTAAAACATAGCATAGACTGAATAATTGCTTATGTGGGCATCTTAGAATTATCAGGAAGAATGACAACACCAATGCATTATTTAAGTACTCCCTCATGTTCAAGAATTTAAAAAGTTTAAATTTTTTATACTTGACAAAGTAGACAAATGCAGTAGGGATGAGAAACTTTGCTTTTAAACAGATAATTGCAATGACAGATTTTACTGAATGCTGAGGTCCTGTCAGTTTGCATGATCATCTGTCTATTGCACCTATGTTAAAAAGCAAGACATAACAGACTGAACGAGTAGCCAATTAAATGTCCTGAATTCATGATGGGTTTATTTTTAAGGATTTGGATATGTTGTTTACTTTAATTCTGATGAAGTCTTTTCTACAGGGAACAAAAGTGCTAAATAAGCTGTGGGCTTCCTTACTTTTTTTGGCATTGTGTCCACATAATTGGAAATGTTGCTATTAATTGCCTCTGTCCTTTGTTAAATGAAAGCAGTTCTTGCAGACTTGTTTGAACAATCTTTACAACACATGTTCTGTGACCAGTCTACACCCAGTTTAACCTTGTGGCCTTTGATTTGATCAGAGGTCTGAACTGTTTGCTGTGTTTGCTACAACCTCCTAACTTCAACAGGTTAAATGGTTTAGAAAATGAATAGATAAACGTACTGTCTTAGAGGAAAAAAAAACATAAGAAGAATGGAAAAAATTCACTGCCCCCCTCCATGCATTCTGTATTCCTTTTTATAGGAAAACAAATGTGAAGGCTATTTCTGTTTCACTGCTACACAAGCACATCACAAGCTGCACAAAGTGTCTCTGATTTTGAATAAAGGCAGTGTATCTTAACTTTCATCTGCCAATTGTTTTTGCTGTACTCTCCTGATTTTGCCCATATTTTTACCTTATTCATCCCTTTTAAAACTTTATATTTTGTAGTAAATCACTGAAGAATTCAGTTGGACACTAAAGCTAGATATCAGAGTTTCATACTTTATAACTCATTTTTCCTGGTGGTAATCTGCTCCATTAATATACAAACATACTCCAGCCGGTGTGCAACACTAACATGATATTTACTTACTTACAAAAAAAAAAAAAATGAGGAAAGAAACATGGCCTGCTAGTACAAGAACTACAGGAAAGATCAAACTTTTCATCGTCAAGGTGACAAGTGTGATGATGCAAAGACAGGAAGTACTGCTCTCGTAAGTCTGTTGAGAGCCAAAGCTTGTGAACAGGAAATAATAGTAAATTAAAACAGAATATCCAGTAAATTGATTTGCAGACTGGGAAGCCATCTTGTCATCCCAGATGGAAGAGAAAGATAAACGTATGTGCATAAAATGGTTGCACGTGATCTTTAATTTCATTTGTAACACTATTTCTCTTTTTTATAACATTTTCTGAACTACTGAACTAGGTAATGTAACAAAGAAATGATCCAAATAACACAGAAAATACATTGCTGCAATAAGCTTAGCTACATTGGTTATCACCTGCCTAGAATATAACTGCCAGGGAGTTCCCAAAGCTTAAGGGCACTTTTTATGTATCCAGACCATTGAGAGTTCAATCAGAGCTGGAGTAAATCGGTGTCTAGTTGACAAACCATTCAGAACTTTCATACCAACCAAAAGAGACAGGCTACATCCCTGAAAGAGGTCCATTCTGTGGGGGGGGGGGGTGACTACTTCATCACTGATCATTTGAACATCTGCTGTTGTGTTTGTTTACTTACACAACAGTACAATATTCATCATAATGATCACTGCTGCAGTAGCCTTAGCTATATTGGTGGAATACCATATCTTATAATGTATGGGAAGAGGAAGCATTCTAGAAACACTTTGAGCATAGTCATAGCAAAGCCTGCTCTAGACATGGAAAAGGAGTTTAGTTTGCAATGCTTTGTAAAAGTGTGTACAGAGAACCGAGTTCCTGTCTCTAAAATTCTTCTAGAATCCTATAATTTTCAGAAAGCTACTGGTGAAACCATGTTCTTAGCAGAAAATGTATTGACCATACTTGGAATTGACTTGTTTTGGTGGGAATAACAAAATGAGATAGCATGGGACAACATTTGGAGATAATCTGCTTTAACTCATTTGTTCTCTTTTCTTACCTTCATAGGTAATGAATAATTGAGCAGAATGTCTGAAGGTTTTAGTTCTGTCAAGGAACTATCTGAGTTGTCTGTGGACAATCAGAGTATGAAGAAACCTTTCTCTCTCATTTTATGTTCTGGAAAAAGGACAGGGAGATGAAGAGCTTGGCTCAAAGTAAACTTAAATACCACTTTGTGCATAAATGAAGGATTAGTTCTCATAGAAACCTACTATTGTTGTGAAAAATGAAATAAAATCAATCCACTTTGAGAGCTTCCAAACCAGGCACTCATCTTGTAGAAAACAGATAATCAGCAAAACTAGTTTCCATGTTAAAAACTTCAAATCAGCATGACGAGCTGGTTCAAATGGAGCAAGGGTTACTTTTTTCCAAAACAAAATTGACCCAAGAAGGAGCCACCTGTTTTTTTGATACATAGTGTGATGACCCACTACTGCCAAACAGTAATGAAGGAACCTCAATCCTCAACAGTGGAAAACATTCACTGGGAGGATGACAGGTACACACATAGTATTTCCAGATGCATATTGTTATATATTTGATAATAAGCACATGCTTGTCTGCAAGCTTGACTGCATGTAACTCTATGCACACAAGATACTGTGTTAGCAAAACCATTCCCTATCAGAACATCTGCAGGGGTATCCTCAATCACACCTACTTACTTGCTTCCTTTTCCACTCTCCCAGAAAAGGTGAACCCTAGTCAAAGGTATTTGGAATGGGGTCCCTCCTAAAGCTCTGACTGGAGTAGACTGCCCAATCAAGTAGTGCTCCTTTTTAACTATTGCAGACTTTACAGTGGTTAGGTCAGAGGCTCTCTTGTAGGAGTGGCCTGTTTCCCATCTACTAAGATAGGATATAACCTTGTGTGTTAGTTTGGTACTCGTGTTATCTCCAGACAACTTACTGCTGGCATTCTGTCATTCCCACTTACTGGCTCCCGTACCTTTTGTTTCCCACCTTACCTCCATGGACATCTATATGTTTCATGGCCCCACTGGTTACACTTAAAATGTATAACCCTTAATCCTGGCCATGTAACTGAACTATTGGCTTTGCCTGTTACTGGCAGACTCTGTTGGGAAGGTTTAGGCTGCCCACCATGGTTTCCCTTAGATCCATGTGCAGTACTAGATATCCCTTTCCTGTGCAGTGATGCCCTGCTTGCCAGATATAGGTCCCCCTTTTCCCAGGCTCATCTGCAGTATAACATTCTCTATCTGCCAGCCAGATTCTCATGTCCCCAGGCAAAGTGCTAAGGGCTTGTTCCCTCACCAAAGGGTCTGCCAGCCCTTTAAAAGTGGTGACTTAACACCCACTCACCCACCTATGAAAATAAGTGCTTGACTCAGCAATATATTCACATGCACTTTCATCTGCCTTGCGTCTATGCTCACAAAACTTTTTCCTATAAGCTTCAGGTGTTAACTTAAAACACTCAAATAAACAATTGTTAATGGCATTATAATTTAAGCAATAAGTATCAGACAAAGCAGCAGTTACAGCTTTACCGTTGAGTAAGGGGTTCTGGAACCATACCCAGAGCCCTTGGTCAACATTATACTGTTTACATACCCTCTCAAATATATGAATAAAACTATCAAAATCATCACCCTCTGTAAATTGTGGAAGACATTTATTGACCTTTATTGCTTCTTCGGTTTGGTTATTCCCTTCCCCATCACCTCCATGACCCTGGTGAAAAGTCAGCATTTCCTTTTCATGTTGCCTCTGATGCTCATTTTCTTCAGCTTCCAGATATCTCAGTCTCTCTGCTGCTTCTAATGCAATTTGTTTCTCCTTTTCTTCAACCTTCAAATGCTGCAGTCTCTCTGCAGATTCTAGTTCCAACCAGATGGCCTCCAGTTAAAGTCTCTTTAACTCCAGATGGATTTTTAAGTCCTCTGAGGCAAAGTTGAACTGTCCATTTTCTGAGAGGTGTACATCCCCAAGGCCAGTCTGTTTGTCTTCCTGATTGCTGGTCTGTGATGCAGCTGTGACTAAAGCTGCCACCATTTCTGCTTTAGTCATGTTGGCATGCACCTTTCCTTTGGCTTGGCACATCTCAGCCAACTGGCTCCTTGTCAGCTTGCTATAATCCTCTGTTGACATCCTTGTCTGCTCTTCCTGACTAACTAAGCTAACAAAAAAATAAAACTATTTTGATATGAAACTCTGAATGCTCACTGTGCGGCTGCTTGAGAGTACAGACACTTTATTTAGCAATTACTGTTGACATACTACAGGAGTTCAATGTCCACACACTGAATCCCAGTATGTGAAGTGGTGATCCCACCACTGCCAGACAATATATGATATGGATATCCCACCACTGTCACCAGTTGTGATGACCCACCATGGCCAACCAGTAATCTAGGAGCCTCAATCCTCAACACTGGCAACAGTGGGGAACGTTTACTGGGAGGATGACAGGCACACACACACACAGTATTTCCAAATACAGCTCCTGCATCAAGTGAAATTTCCCTTAAGAGCACACAGAGACCACAGTCAGTCCAGGGCTGGTGTCTCCCTCTTTCTCCAGATTCCCAGTGAGACTCCCCACTGGCACAGCTATAGAGTTGAGATCTCAGCTGAGGAACCAAGCCAAGATCTCCAGCACTCTTTCTGTCCAACCAGTGTTACATGTCCCTGACCAAGTAGATGACATGCACACTCATTGAGGTTTGATTTACACACACACACACACACACACACACACACACACACACACACACACACACACCTGGGAAAGGCTGGCACGGGTTTGCTATTTATGCCCCCTTCTGCCCAGATTATAAAGTAGTTAGTACTGCCACCAGTCACTCCTTATCAGCTACTTTAAGGCCCTTAACATATGGAGTCCAGTCGTACTGTGTAATATTAGTATTAATACAAATGGTAGTTTGACCAAGAGCAAGGCTATTAGGAGTGGCCCACACAGTGTCACCAAATAAATATGCAAGTACTCTCAAAACTTAAATATTTCTACATAAAACAGCCACAATGAAAGGTTTAAATATATTTAATAATAAATAACAAAATAACAAGACCATACTAAATATATATTCACAGTGACATCAGAGTTCAAAACCACAGGAAATACTTAAAACAACATGCAGGACAGTTTCAAATAAATAAAGGAAAACATCTAAACTAAGCTTTACTATATTCCTGACTGTATTTAAGAGAATTATACTATAACCTAAGAGCTTATTAACAGAGCAAGGCAGATGTGGTGAATGTCTCTTCTAATTGTTGTCAGATCCAAGACAGAATGAAGAATGCTCTGCCTCACTAAAAGACTTCTCAAATTAATATCTAAAATATTACTTCTGGGACAGCTTGCAGAATAACATAATTTCTTGTCATCTGACTTTTAGTTCTCAGACACAAAAAAACATTGATGGCACCTGGTAGCATTTGGCATCTACCTATAAAAATACATAGACAAGGCCTTCTCCTCAGATCCCTGGCAGATGCTGGATGTCATAAAACAATTGCATTCCTTTATGCTTTCAAGACCAGTAATTAATTCACCCTAAAGACAATATAGAATGTTTTCTAGTACAGACATTGTGTCTGTTGCTGTATTGAAAAATGTAAGATACCATCTTTTATGGCCTAGCAATAAAGTAATTTAATTTCAGGTATTTTTCTAAAATTTACTAGATTGAGGTTCACCTCCTGTATCCCAGTTTCCACTGTTAAAATATATACATTTAAACAGTTACAATAGTGCATGTACATTTCTGTTCTTTTCCAGTAGGTCACACTGCCGATACATTTTAAATGCAAGCCTTTTGCAAATAACCTTTTCAACACACACATCTGTACAAGCAGTTTGATATACATGACATACACTTCTAATACATTTGTAACACAAGCATCTTACACAAATCATTTTGATATTCACCAATGACATATAATTATTTACAAAATTCCAGCTAGCTGGGCTGGCAGTATCTCCTTTCATCACAGATGGGTATGGAGAATCCCTTTCAAAAACATCTTGACATGAGAATGTATCAAAAGGAGGGATCCATGGGAAGACATGCTAAAAAATTTACTTTGACAGTAGAGAAAGAATGACCAGAGGATAACTCACATAAGTATTGTAGAATCAGAGCCTTCAAAGGGGTTGTAGTTCTTATTACAAACTAGAAAATATTTTCCATTTGCTAATATATGATTTCCTAATAGCAGGTTTCTTTGCCTCTAATACCAGCTGCACTTCCTCAGAAGATGAATGGCTAAAAGATTAAGGTGCCCACAAATATCCCAAATAACATCCAACCCAAAGGGTCAAGGCAGGGTTTTCACTCTGTAATATCTTCAACCTTCTGTAATGGAGGCCCATGGGATAGATGGAAATTACCCCTGTGGGCAGCTTAATCTTTATGGGTATCAGCTGGGTTTGTGTTTTTGAAGTATAGCCAAACTATTAATTTATGCTGTGCTGACAAAGTCAATAAAAAGGCCAAAGCTTGCACATCCGCAACTAGTGGGGTTTGGCTTTACTGGCTTAAATGTAACCATAAAGATTAAAAAGTGAAAAAGTCATGGATATTCAGAAGCCTTGTAACTAAACAATTGATGTTCTTAAGTGGTCATATGTATGTGTATCCCATGGGTCTCCATTACAGGTTTAAGGCATCACACATTGAAAACTCTAGCTTGGTTGGGTTTTCCTTGAAGTTTTTACTGAATAATTGTGTCTGTGTGACCTTTTTAATCTTTGCTGTTAAAGACTGTATTAGAGCTGAAGGAGAGAGTGGAAAACTTGGATTCAGATAAAACTAGTCTTTCCACCAAAGCAGTCCCCTGTTTACAAACCCCAAAACTGGAATTTGAAATGTCAGGTGGTGGTGATGTTGGGAACCACACTAATTTTATGTACCATTGAATCTTTCTTTTGTGGAGTCTGGCTAGAGGAATCATGAGATTCTCAAATGCCTCGAATCCTAGCATCCAGAGGAATTTCCTTTCTGAAGTCCTAGACTGAGTGGAGAAAACCTCAGGAACATATCTAGATATAAATCTATTTTTCCTGTGAAAGAAACTCTCTTTGAACTGAAGTATCTAGGAGACACATCATGGATACAGTCACATGCAAAGAAGTCAAACAAGAATTTAGAATGTTCTCATGGAAACCTAATCTGTGAAGGAGATCTATTGCCCAAGTCAGAGATTCATGACACATTGAAAAGGGCTCCCTAAAAATAAGAAAGTCATCTACATAAGGGAAATGTAAAATATGAATAGGATATCAATGGAACTAAACACTTTGTGAAGCAGTGGACAACTAAAGAGGTTACTGCAGAGAACTTAAGGTGTAATCCATATACAGACAACCTTAACAACATTTGAAATCTGAGGTTATAGGAATATGATGATAAACATTTTTAAATCTAATGTTACCAAAAAACTGAAAGGAAAAATAAGAGGTAAAGACTGAGAAAGGATATCATTTTGAATGTTGGGACTTTCACAAACTGATTGAGAAAAGAAAGATCTAGGACTTGTCTCCAGGAGGCTTTTTTCTTTGGTACATTCTACTTTCTGTACAAAAACATTTCCCTGTCTGAGAATGAGGAACAGATTCTATTCCACCTGAGTCAGCAGATGCTAAATGACATGATGGAAAAATTAAGTTTGATCTACTGGATCAGGTGGAATCCCCTGAAAGGGAGGAAAAGACTCCCACCGCCATCTGTACCTCTGATGGATCACTCTCAGAATCCATTTTTCTGAAATTATATGTTGCCAAAGAAAGAAATGGAGTGAGTGATTTTGGAGAACACTTACAGAATTGCCAGGGTGCTAAGTCGGGTTACAATTTGTAAATGGTCATTAATACATGTTGGAGTGTCCTGGTTTCTGGGAGGCACTCCTTTCTTCTTGGAGCCTCCTTGCCACTGTTGTTGAACATCTGTGTGCTACATATTTGGTGAGTCTGCTTGCTTTGCTTAAAAGCTTTTAACAAACTTGGCGAAGGAAGGCTTACATATCTGAGACACCACTTGAATCTCTCTCTCTCTCTCTCTCTCCTCACACTTCTTCAGACCTCAGATACAGATGGTAAAAAAAAAAATTCCCTATCAAGAGGAGAATTCAAAATCTCAAAGGAAGCAAGCAAACACATTAACACATGGGCTTGACATTTAAGAATCCTAAAAATAAGAGTGGCAGAAGAATACACTCTTTCCCCAATCTACCAAAAGCTATTCCATCCTTCTCAGAAGGAGAGAGGTTAGCATTTACTAAATGTTTAGCTGCAGATGAATTTGCCAAGGAAATCACTGTAGGATCTGATCTGTAGAAGTTTACACAGTCTATCTACCTTCTTGGAGGATGGAGGCTGCCTGTCAGGCATATTGTAAGCTGTAATAAAAGCATTCTCAAGTGCTAGAAGAACAAAAGGAACACAAGCAGGCTGAGGAAATTCATGTTGTAATAAATTATATTTTTTAAGGAAACCAGAATGTTCTTATGTTTCCACTGAAATAGTTGTTTCATCTTAGACAGAGTTTCAGAAAAAGAATATTTATCCAAAGGTCAGTCAGAAGAAATACTCTCCTCAGAATCAAAATCAGTTTCCTAAGAAGAAAAAAATAGAAATTGTTCTCTCACAGTCATTTCCCTCTTAATCAGATTAGGAATCTTTTTATTTTACTAGTAAATCCAGAAAGAGAAGGGTTTACATGCCAAAGTTAAGCCCAGTCAATCATCTATGTATAAAGTAACAGAAGCAGGACAAGATAAATGTTTAACTTTCTGCTTTCTTTTTAACAGGAAACCCCATAGAAGCAGATCAGCTCTTATCAGGGACATCACCCCAGGGGGCAGGCATCCCATTCTGGCTAGGTAGAGAAGCATTTCCTACTCCTTCCTCCAAGACCAACAGATCTGACTCTGCCATGCCCACCAAGGGCATTCCCATAGCCACAAAGGGCATTTGTAACTCCCAGATCATGGTGACTAAAGGAACTACTTAAACCAAAGATACGCAGAGCAGACTAAGTGCACGGATTAAACCAAAACATTCAAAGTCCAAAAAAAGAAATCCAGCACAAAGGAAGATGAAGGTTCCAAAGTTTTATTGTGACAAGCTCCATAAATAAAATATCCACAGTAAACCAGTTTCGGCTGGGAGTTCAAGCCTTCTTCAGTACAAAAGAAAAATACATTAGAGCAAACCCTGATACCTATATATACATATATATATATATATATATATATATATATATATATATATATATATGTATGTATATACCTAAATTGGCTTAATCAGCTTAATAATATGATTGAAATATTTAATCATTAATTAGACAAAAAACTTAGCCATCCAAGGTTGTATTTAACTTAGCTCATTCAGGCCTGGTTTAAATAAAGCACCTAGCCTGATTATCCAAGACAATTCTTTATTGTTTAATATATTGTGCCAGCCAGCTTTGGATGTTCTATTCATTTGAATTTTGTCTATAATGGTAAATGTGAACTTAGCAGTTTGGTGTACTAAAATGTGTTTGTAAAGAGCGTTTGAAATTCTTTTGTTTCTAATTTCGCTTAGGTGTTCACTGATACAGTGTCTAAAGGGTCTAGACGTTTGTCCAACGTAAAATGAAGAACAAATGCAGGTGGCTAGATAGATAATCCAGTTGTTACTATAATTCCCAAAACATCTGATTTGGTAAAGTTTGGAAGTGTTGCAACTGGTAAATTCCTTTGTTTGAAATATGTATGGACAAGCACTGCAATGACCACATGGAACACAACCTGTCAATGTATCACCAAATAGAGTTTTTTTGTAAAGTGACTGGTGGGTAATAGTGTTTATAGTGGGTTAAATGTGAATTTATTGTTCTACCTCTTCTGTAAGAAAATGAACATCGAGAGCCAAGTATTTCATTCAGTTGGTCATGAGCCTACAAAATATCCCAATGATTATTAATGATATGTCTGAACTTATAAGTGTTTGCCCCAAAAGTGGTTACTAGCCTGATAGGCTGTGATTTTTGTGTACTATCGTGATCAGTCCATTCTTGGTATACTAAAAGATGAGATCTTTCTATTTGGTCTACCTCAGTTATGGTGCGTGAAATACAATCCTTACGATATCCCCTTGTAAGCAATCTATTGGTTATGTCACGTTTGCATGTTTGAAAACTTTGTTCAGAGGAACAAATACGTTTAGTACGTAGGTATTGTGATTTTGGAATGTTGTTGATGATGTGGCGGGGATGATAACTAGAGGCATGTAATAGGGTATTGTATTCTGGAAATTTCCTGTGTACCTTCGTCTCTAAGGTATGATCATCCTGTCTGGTGATGATAACATCCAGAAAAATAATTTCCTAATATTCAATATGTAGTGTGAACTGAATACCGCCATTTATTCTCATTAACATATTCCATAAATTCATGTACATATAGTTGATCACCCCGCCACACCACTAGTAACCACTTTTGGGGCAAACACTTATTAGTTCAGACATATCATTAATAATCATTCAGATATTTTGTTGGCTCATGACCAACTGAATGAAATACTTGGTTCTCGATGTTCATTTTCTTACAGAAGAGGTAGAACAATAAATTCACATTTAACCCACTATAAACACTATTACCCACCAGTCACGTTACAAAAAAAACTCTATTTGGTGATATATTGACAGGTTGTGTTCCATGTGGTCATTGCAGTGCTTGTCCATACATATTTCAAATGAAGGGATTTACCAGTTGCAACACTTCCAAACTTTACCAAATCAGATGTTTTGGGAATTGTAGTAGCAACTGGATTATCTATCTAGCCACCTGCATTTGTTCTTCATTTTACATTGGACAAACGTCTAGACCCTTTAGACATCGTATCAGTGAACATCTAAGCAAAATTAGAAACAAAAGAATTTCAAACGCTCTTTACAAACACACTTTAGTACACCAAACTGCTAAGTTCACATTTACCATTATAGACAAAATTCAAATGAATAGAGCATCCAAAGCTGGCTGGCACAATATATTAAACAATAAAGAATCCTCTGGGATAATCAGGCTAGGTGCTTTATTTAAACCAGGCCTGAATGAGCTAAGTTAAATACAGCCTTGGATGGCCAAGTTTTTTGTCTAATTAATGATTCAATATTTCAATCATCTTATTAAGCTGATTAAGCCAATTTAAGTATATATATATATATATATATATATATATATATATATATATATATATAATATATGTATATATATATATATATATATATATATATATATATATATCTACATGAGTAGGTATCAGGGTTTGCTCTAATGTATTTTTCTTCTTTTGCACTGAAGAAGGCTTGAACTCTCAGCCAAAACCGGTTTGCTGTGGATATTTTATTTATGGAGCTTGCCACAATAAAACTTTGGAACCTTCATCTTCCTTTGTGCTGGATTTCGTTTTTTGGACTAAAGGAACTACACCTGAGGAAACCAAGGAAGAAGATTAGTAGTCTGAGGAACCAGAAAAAAACCTCTGTGGAGTCACATATCTGCAGCTAAGGCAAAATAGTAGCCTTCTAAAAGAGGCAGGTTGTCTGGAAAGTTTCTTCTTTTTGTGGTAGGAGGAAGAAAGAGCAGAGAGATCCATGACTTTTTCCATGATAAAGCCAAAAAAGAAGCCTGAAGCCCAGGTTAAACTTACAGCAACAGCTGGTAAGAGATAATTATAAAAAAGTAGTGTCTTCACCGATACCAAACACCGCATATACTTCCCCAGACCCTAAACACAATTTATAAAATCTTTTCTCAGAAAAAAGTATCATAAATGTAAGAAAATCAAGTTTACACTAAAAGTAAAAACAGAACTACAGTCTCTTTAACTTTCAGAAAAGTCATGTGACAATCTAAAGAAAATTAAAATCCAGCATAAAATAAGCAGATTTACTTTAAAAGAAAAAGTACTGCTTCAGTCATAAAATAAATTGCAGAAGGCTTTTTCCCCAAATGGAACTTATCTTCCCAGCAATGGAGAAATACTAACCGATCACTGATCCCTAAAAGTCCAAGAGAGGAGTGCTCTTTGCCATCAAGAAAGCTTTGAAACACAATACCGACTTTGGAAGACTTCTACAGCCTACTGAAGACCACAGCATTGTTGGAAATTAAAATTAAAGAATTAAGGATTCATCCTAAGCCATTTATTAACAATCCATGGAAAAATGTCTTATCATTGATTGACACTTTACAATAACTGAACAGATTCACTCTGATAACTGGATTGTTATACCTATAAAGTAATTGTATATATTGAGCTCTGTTATAATGTCAGGCTGATGTAAATAGTGTACATAGTTATTAAGATGTTATATACAAATACTATGGAATGTATTCAACTGTATTTGAAAAATAAAAAATTTTTGAGGAAAAAAAAAAAAGCTCTAAAGGGCTTGATGCCCAGACCACTGATTTTCCACAGCTCTGTTTAAGACTTCGATCATCTCAGTGCATGGAGGGTGCCCTGAAGTTTTGGAAATTGGCTGGGGTGTTATATCCTAGGCACGATAAAATCCATAGGCTACTGCAGCAGGGATCAAATTACAAACATGAGTAGAACCACCATAAATAGTGTCATCAAAAAAAAAACATCAGAATTATATTATAGTAACAAATTTGGCAAACAAGTATGCATTCAGATACCAAGGGAGTTTTGACAACAATACAGAAATATACTCAAACATCCACCAAAACTGGATACACTTTCACAACATGACAATGCAGATCTCCAGTCTCATCATTCAGCATGTTGTTTCAATATTTAAAAATTAAATCAGTAATTGCTAATAATACTTCCATGAACAACACTGACATGGATCAACTCATGAATCAGTCCTTAGTCCAGATTCTCAAAAATAACATTAACATTTTCACAAGTTTATCTATAAAATATCAAAAAATCTATCATTTAGTATTTTCCATATTTAAGCAGTATAATCTACCATTGCCATATCTTCAACCATGCAATTTTTATAAAAGCCTTATATGTCTTTTAATTTAAAAAGACCCAATCCCTGATGTAATATATTTGCAATCCTTAAAACCTAATGCATTTCAAAAAAACATGCTCAGTTGTTTTTTTTTTTTTCTCATAACTACAAACCAACATTGCAGGGACACTAAACAGAACCTTTTCTTTTTTGATTTCATTTCACCTTTAACAGCCAATTTCTTATGCACCAAACACCATGTAAACCTTGTACATTTATCTGCCTGCAAGTTATGCCTCTCACTCTCTTACTAGCTTCAAACGTTCCTGTCTAATACATCCCATCCTGAACAGATATGAAAACTATCTAAGACTTTCTTATAGCAATACTTATTGCTACTATGTATTCTTCTTGTGTTACAATTCCAGCCCTGAGATTCAGAAACATGCCTTCTGTGATTGCACAAAAGCAAGCACTAGGATGTCAAGAAAAACAATGTGAGTTGGAGGAAAATACCAATTAACAAGTAAGACTTTTACAGCTCAAAAATTAACTAATTAAGAAACCCACTTAAGGAAATGGCAGTGTTTGTGTGGGGAGATCTGTTTTCGCTATTGCAGACAGGGATTTCAAAAGATACCAGTAGCAAGCATACAGTATACCTGCATGCAGAAGTGCAACATAATAATGCTATGAGAATGACTGAGAAACAAAATAAGTGGCTTCCAGCAATGTCTCTATGCATGCTTATACTCTGAAATGGGGTGTATAAAGAACAGGAAAGTCAGAAAATGGGGAAGAGCAAGTGGAGGAATATAAATAAGGATACAGGTAAAGTGAGAGTAAAAAGACAGGGTATACTTTTTGAGTACCATGCCAATTTCTTAAGAAGGGTTGATGGGAAAGAATCTAATAGGAATACAGGTGATGTAAAGATGGTAGAGATATGAAAGTAGAAGCACAAAAAATAAATAAATAAGTAGACGAAGACCAACTGGGGGGTAAAGTGGTGACACAAAGGGGCAGATCTCTCAGTGGGTATAATGGCACACAGGAAGGTCAAGTTGTGATAGTGACGACTGCACAACAAAGAAGGGAGGGAGGTGGTTCCAAAGGAAGTGGAATACCTGATTGGGGTATCGGGTGCATACCCAGTTCCTGCATGTGAAGCTTGGACTAGACCCAGGAAGAGGTTGTTCACCCCTGTGAGTGCCCTTTCACTGAGCCCTGTAACAGATGGTAAAGAAGTCAGTATCAGACTGTACTGTGACTCTGGTAGCCATACAAGAAACATTTCCAGGTACCCAGTGTAGGCTTCAAGCTCCTATCGTCTCTTCCAACTCCCACTGGAGGACAACTGCACACACCCCAGACACAGCAGTATCAGAGGAAGCAGTAAAACACTCCTCTGGTGAAAGACTGCTTGAGACCACCAAAGATTCCCCAAGGTCAACCCTCTGCCAAATGACCTCCATCACCCAACGTGCAACCAGGATTGAATGCAGGTGGTGTGCTACTGGGAGACAGATGGGTCCCATGGTATGATGGGGGTAGTAACAGTGGCAAATACTCCAAAACTGGTCACAAAATAAATAGATATAAAATAACACACACACACACACACACACACACACACACATGTTTGTGTGTGTGTGTGTGTGTGTGTGTGTGTGTGTGTGTGTGTGTGTGTGTGTGTATGTGTGTGTGTGTGTGTGTGTGTGTGTGTGTGTGTGTGTGTGTGTGTGTGTGTGTGTGTGTGTGAAAAGAATAGTTACAAAGGAAGACAGATACAGAGACTAACTGTGTCTGATTATCATTCTTGGAAGGAGTCTATATCAGTTCATTGAAATGTCAGCAGTTTGAACACCATATGTTTGAACTATGACGTCCAAAAACTGATTATTGCAAAGCCACGGAACACTGAATTCTTTCCCATGGAAAGAATTTGGTGGGCCGTTTCTGTGGATTCACTATATTCAGCGCTGTATTGGAAAGTTACAGTTCAGGTTCAGGTAAACGTGCGATTATGTGGACGTTAGGGTTAGGGCGCGGGTGAGGTCGGTGTGTGATAGCGACAGACTTTAGAGTTATAGCAGGATAGGTGAGTTAGGGTTAGGGAGCAGGACAGGTGAGTGTGCGATAGTGATGGACCTTAGGGTTAGGGTTTGGGTTAAGGTAAGTGGATAGATAGTAGTGTATGTACAGTTTAGTGTAGGGTTAGATATAGGATTTTAAGTGTATGTGTGTGGATTGCTGTTTTTTTGGTGTGCTTGTATTGTGTGTGTTTCTTGGAACAGCGATTTTTTTCCCTGGGAAAAAAATCACTGTTCTAAGACTTCGATGTTTTTGCACTTCGAGGTTAGAAGTTCAAACAAATGGTGTTCGAACTTCAGCCGTTTTGTTGAAGTGATATGGACCCCTTAGAAGTACCATCTAATGTACTACACAGCTACTCGGTAGGTTACTGTATCAAAACAGTTTGATTTACATACAGAAACTAAGGTGTCCCTACTGGATCGCATGTGTGCAGGTGTGCAGTGACAGTGTACCCTTGGACAGGAGTTGGGGATTGGGTCTACACCAACATGATGGTAATGTTGGACATAGGCTACAAAAGGTGAGTGTGAATGTGCACCTGTACACATTTTGTATTGTTCCAGGGCAAAGACCTGACATGTGGACAGCATTAACATTTATGCAACTCAAGAGGTGTACAAAAAGAAAGTGTGCCAACACAGAAAACTCTCACCAGGTACTTGGCAACCACCATATTAGGACTTTGCTATGCACAAGGGGATAGACCTAAGGCAATGCACAAATGTCAGAAGTATGCCTGTTGGAGGTGGCACAGGTATGAGCATATGGTGGGGAGATGCATGGTCAAGATGATGAGATGCATTTCATACCTGTCATACTTCTTCCTAGAATGTGAGAATGTCCACAATGCATCCTTATGCCAACATCACTGCATGTCAGGGACTGTGTGAAGGGGATGCTGTCCAGACAGACAAAATTGGGCATATCCTTGCAAATGCACTGAAGATGTAGTGAGCATGCTTAGTGGAAGATGAATGGAGCACTTTCAGCAGCTTCTGAATGAAGCAAACCCATAGAAGTTGCTTAGTGTATGATGAAAGTATTGGAGGACCCCACCTTAGAAGAAATAAGAACAGCACTAACGAAAATGACACCAGTGAAAGCAGCAGGTCCAAATGAAGTCATGGCAGATATGATCAAGATGCTGGGTGAGTTAGGGGATAAATGGCTCCAGAGGGAATTCATAGCAGTTTGGAGAGAAAGTCATATCCCAGAAGATTAGATAACAGTCATCCTAGTTCCTGTGTACAAGAGCAAAGAGGACATTCTCAACTGTGGGCAGTATACAGGTATAAAAACTCCTGTCACACTGCATAAAAGTTCTTGAAAGGGTTTTTGATAAATGAATAAGCAGGGAAGAAGAATGTAAGATGGGAGATGAGCAGTTCAGATTCAGATTAAGATACAACACAACTGACCTGATGTTTGCAGTGAGACAGACAGTTCTGAAGAAGCTAAAGATGAGGAAAGAGTTCACTTGCATTGAACTGGGCAATTCTAGACTTAGAGAAAACATATGACAAGGTTCCAAGAAAGATGATTTGGGTATTCTTGCAATGGTTCAAAGTCCAAGAAACATTGGTAGAATTAGTGCAGGCTATGTACAAAAATCCAGTTACACAAGTACATACTGACAGATAGGTTTCCAAGAGGAGTGGGTGTGTATCAAGGTTTAGCTCTGAGCCCACAGATGTTCATACTGGTGATGAACTAGATTACCAAACAGGTTAGCAAAGAAAGATCAACAAACTTCTGTATGCAATGTGGTATTACATGCAGGATCTGAACAAAAACTTCAGTAGATGACAGGGGAATGGGGTGCAAAACTGAAGGCACATGGAATTAAACTGGATACAGATATAGCATTTGTAATGGCAGAAAATAAA
The DNA here is from genome assembly GCF_019279795.1 of Protopterus annectens. Lineage (NCBI taxonomy): Eukaryota > Metazoa > Chordata > Ceratodontiformes > Protopteridae > Protopterus > Protopterus annectens. Next base: position 720,281,222 of record NC_056729.1, read on the forward strand.
GGAAATCAGAAGAAGCCAAGAACTGAGATGAAATGAAAATAGTGGGATATATAATAGCAGCTTCAATTATGTGGGAGAGGTGGTTGAAGAGAAGGAAAGTCTGAATGATGAGGTCACAGCTAGAATCAGATGGGTTGCAGACAAGTGGCATAGAGTGTCAGGCAGTGAATAATGAAGAGTGCAAAAGAAGCTGAAATGTAAGGTGAAGAAAACAGTGGTGCAGCTAGTACTCTCTCTCTCTTTCCTGTTTACGCACCATGTGATACATTGGGCAACGAGAACCTATCGCCACTCATTGTTTCTGTATCAGTTATGGGTCTTCTGGGCTCAGGTTGCCAGCCCAAGATCTAACCCTCCTCAAACGGTGCACCACACACATCCACACACACACACACACAGGGCCATTTTAGAGTGGCCAATGCACCTACTTATGTCTTTCTAATGTGGGAGGAAACTGGAGTGCCATGAGGAAAACCACAAGAATGCAGGGAGGACATGTAGACTCTGCACAGAAGGCACCCCATCCAAGACTTGAACCAGAGAATCTCTTACTATGAGGCAGCAATGCTAACCACTGTACCACTGCACCACCTAACCAGTACCACTGTATGGTATAAAACTTGGACAGTGAATACAAAGCATCAGAGGAAGATAGAATCTATAGGTAATGGAGGCAAAGTGCCTGAGATGGGTGGTAGGATACACACTTTCAAACAGATGAAGAAATAAGGACATAGCAGAAACTCGAGTAGCTGTAATTGCAGGGTAGGTCAAAGTGATAAGATAGCAGTGGTTTAGGCACGTGCAGGAAAGCAGAAGACAAGCTGGTAAAGAAGATTTGAAACAGACAGGAAGAAGGCAAGAACAACCAAGGCCATCCAGCAAATGGATGGAGTGTGAGAGAAGACCTGGGATAGTTAGGCATGGTTGTCAAAGAAGGTAGGAGACTAGCACCGAATAGAGAGATATGGCAACATTTGACACTACACTGATACCATGTATAAAAATGAAAAAAGGGGCTGTTGATGATGATGTGATGTAGTGTGCATGTTGGTTGCCAATGAAGCATATACATACATATGGTTTACTATCATTCCAGTGATCACACAGTGTGGAATATTGTTTCTATGAACCATAGAAACGAAAAAAGCAACCAACAAAAAAGTTGAACGTGGAGGTGGAGAATGTTCGAATTTGACACAATTCGAACATTCACCAATCTTGCACAACTGCTATTACTATGCAACACACAGTAAAGAATTTTTTGCAGTGGGGGCAAGCCCCTTGGTGCCCCCCACAGCCCCTGCTACTTATACATACAAACTCTGAGATCACACTACAGTGAGGGAAAGGGTATATTTCCCGATCCCAGCTATAGTGCGATCTACATTAAAATGTAGAAAGTCACAACAGAGAATGCTGTATTGCGTTCGCTGTTGTGCATTTCTACATTTATTTATTTGCCCTTTCATTACTATCGAATGGGGTGTTTCAAACTAATGTTAATCGCACAAATTCTGATCTCCCATTTGATAGTAAACCCATAGATAGATAGATATATAGATAGATAGATAGATAGATAGATAGATAGATAGATATATAAATAGATAGATAGATAGATAGATATAGATATATGTACAGGGTGTGTTAGGCAAACAAAAATTGCTTTTTATTCTGGTAATGCATGACATTATGATGATTTCATCATGAATGGAAAATGGTGACAATTTCAAAAAGTTAACAGTACTTGAAAGATTACTAATGCTTATATAATGTCAGCACCTGTGTTTTATTCATAACAAGAGAACAGTTATTATCATATGGTAACATTCACGTCTAATCAATAGTAACCATAACTTTGACCCTTAAGAAGGTTTTAATCACTAGAAAAAATAGAAGTGTAACAAGTGTAACAAAACCGTGTTCAGTTCTGCTACTTTTCATAGGTATCTGTCAGTACCTTAAACTTACATGCCAACATATTTCTTTCTTCTGTCTCTCTCACTCTTTCTTTCAATAATCTAAACCAGCATGTATGGCTCTGTATGGCATACTTATTGCATGCAACATACATATTTACTTAGCTAATGTCTTCTTCACGTGGTAGTCTCTACCCTTTTTTAACGTGTCACTTCCATATGATCAAATATTACTGCACTGATAAATTTTCTTTTAACCAAAACACCTGCTTCACCAATACTACATTTTAAGACAGACTAATAGATTATAAATGATAACATATCATTTTCCTTATTTTGATTTAAATCTTTCTGCACATCTCTTTTATTGTGATTTATTCGTCCATTAAATGTCGTAGTGGTTTACTTCAGCTATTATCTAGTCTGCTGAGTGGACACTGGCTCTAATATAACATGAAAGTAGAACCTTTAGTATTATGACACACCATAACCTGGTCTTTAAAGTCTAGTCTCACACACTCATATCAGGCCATGTATATACACTGTTCCTGGGATTCAGAAATATACTTAAAGCAGACAAGCAAAGGCCCCCATGATGGATGCCAAGTTGTAAGATGTGGCTCATATTTAATTATTAATTAAGAAGAAGGCATTTATCACCTTCAGTATAAAGTAATTAAGAAATCTACTAACTTAAATGGCAGGGCCACTGAATAGGGAGGTGTACCATGAGTGTTGTTATAGAATTCCAACACAGCAAAAGTATGCATGTTACATTCATACAGGTGAGTGGAATATATTTAAAATGTTGAATATCTGAAATGCAGATGACCACAAGAGGTCAAAACTCAAAATATTGAAAAATTCAACATACATTCTGTGCTGGGAAAACCTCTGGCAATTATTTAAAAAAAAAAAAATATATATATATATATATATATATATATATATATATATATATATATATATATATATAATCTGAGATTGCACTACAGTGGGCAAAGGGAATAAAGTTCTCACTGTACCACTGTACAGCGATCTCGTTAACTTACTGTGTTTGACCCTTTTTGTCAATGTTATACTGTTTGTTGTTGTTTCGATCATTCAACATTTCTGATGCATCCTGAGGAAGCATGTCCAAACAAGCAGCCTCATAACACTATGTGAATTGCAGTGAGCTACAATATACAGCTCACAGCAATGCCCTTCTGAAGTGTATTGATTGAACTAGGGAGGAAATAGGAGTATAGGAAAGTCAAAGAGTAAGCAGGGGAACATGCAGATAGACACAGAGGAAGAAAATATGGGAGCAGGAGGGAAGAAATACTATACTTTTTTGGGACAGGTCCCATTATTTTATTCCAAGAAGGATAGATGGGAAAGGATGTAAGGGGAAGTCAAGAGATGAAAAGCTGGTATAGTGATGGAAGCAGTGACACGTTAACAAATATAAAACACAGACCTCAGGTAGTACGAGGCAGTGATGTGACTCTGCTAGAAACACAAGGAGGATATGCAGATGGCTAATATAGACATCAAGACAACCAAACACAAATTCTGCCATCACCACCTCTAACTCCTGCTTGGTAACTAAGTGTTACCTACTGGTGGTATCATAAGAGGGAGCAACTACAACTACCTCCAATAATGTACTAGCATGAGTCACCAAAGACACATCCGGGTCACCACCCCTCTGCATGACCTCCATCATCCATTTGAGAGGTAAGTCTTCAGACAGATGGTGAGCCAGCAAGAGGTGGCAGGACAAGATGACAAAACAGGGACTGCTGGTCTACATACACAATTGTGTTAGACACCGCAGAAAATAGTAATATAAAACAAGACACATCAATAAAAATGTAAATGAAGGACAGCAACAAAGACAAATAGTGCGAAATAGTGAGAAAAACATTAATGTCATATCTTTGTCTAAATATTGACTGTACTGGTACCAATTGGTGGACTAAGTATCTGCTAGGTATGCTATTATGTCAGGGTACTATAGTGAAAACTAGATTTAGAATATATATATATATATATATATATATATATATATATATATATATATATATATATCTTCCTATTGGAAGATATGCATACAAGGCTGCAGCACAATAACAATAGGTGGCTTTTGGGAGCTTGTGTGTGACGTTGCCAGCAGACTGGTGCTGTTGCCCATGAGATGCCATGGAAGGGTATTTGTGCTAGTGTGGGTATGTCATATTGGACAAGGACAAAGAAAATCCAGATGGACATGGGCACTGTCATACATTATGCAGGCCAACAGGCATACCTTTCCAGTGTGCTGTGCCTAAGGCAGCCAACAGAGTGGTAGTTAACATAAGCAGCTGTCAGCAAGTTGTAGGCATCCACTATAATGAAGGTTGTTATATTGTTTGGGCCAGAGCTCTTGCAATGTATAAATGCCATAGGTATTCAAAGTTGAAGTGGATCATGTATGGCCATATGATGGGGTGATGTATGGTCAATATGGTGGAATGTGTGTCCCGCATGCCATGGGATTTTCTGGGGTGGTAATGCCCATAACAGGGCAGTGGACTAACAGGCTGACATGTATGACACAGTTGTAGTCAGTGGCCACAGTCAAACCCATGAGGAGATTCACAAATGGTCACTAATATGCTTGCCTATGCATGCAGCCAGGTGGATTACATGGCATAGGAACAGATGGCCATGAGTGGGGGTCTGCCAAATGAGTCACCTTTAACTGACAAAGAGGAATTCCTGGCATCTATGCTGAGGGGACCAGACAGCTCTGATATCAATGGTAGGGTACTTGACCTGGGAATGGAACTGCATGGAGCACCTTGCATATCAGTTGCAATGCCCCAGGGGTGTGTTACTGAATGTGGGACAATCTATGCAACCTGCATGATTTAGGGACATACACCTAACAAGCATGGCTTAGTTTGTTACAGAAGTATTGGAATTGTAGTTACAGTATCATTCTGCTCAACATATGTTAACTTTAGCTTCTCCAAGGCAATTAATTATAGAGATTTACCTAAACTGGGCTGCAGCTATTAGTGAAGGATGCATTTATACACCTAGGTATGTTTATGTCCTTTTCTGGTGCTGCATTGTCAAGTTTCTTCCCCATGGATAGAAGCATGCCTGATGTTGGGGATATGTCTAAGACCAATCAGAGCCAAAGCCAGCACTAGGCAACCTAGGCAGCTGCCTAAGGCCTGTGTTGACAGGAGGTCAAGCTTCACTATAACACAAAAACAAAATTGACAAGTAAAAATACGTGGGATCCTTCTGAAAACAGAGTAAGCATTAGCACCTTGTGGGGGAATGTCTGAGCACTATCTAGTTAATAATTAAGGGCAAGCAGTTTCTTTAAACCTCCACACCAAATGCCAGGTTTGCTTTAATTTTATTTATTTATTGTTAATAATTGAGGCTTACAGTTTTCCTATGTCAGTCATAGAGTTTCAAAGCTGAGTTGAGCAATGTCAGTAGTACATCAAACAGCACAAGTGCTTTTGTTGCAGATGGTTGCAGGTTCTCTTCCCACAACTAGTAGATTGATCGCTGGCACTACTATGCAGCTTAAAGGGGGGTGGGGATGCTGCACTCCTGAATGTGTCCTCATTTAGGTGAGATGCCTAGTAACTATAAATATGTTGTTGGTTTGCCAGCTATTCCCTGTTGCAATATCATCAGCACACTATTTGTTTTTCTTTCTTAGTTTTTAATGTAGCATAGGCAATTTATTTTTTTCAAGATCAGCTGGCACTGAAGTTGTACATGAAACACTGAAAGGCAAAGTTGTTTTCCAGCAACAACCTCATTAGTTATAGTTCTCTTTAATGTGGAAATATTCAGATGACTTGTACTTCTACAGAGATTGTACATATTAAATGATACTGGTGGAATGTAATGACAGAGGTTTAAGTAGTCTTTTTTGGTTGAAATGTTATGAAATGTGTAGTTTTGTCATTACCTGTTCATATGTTTGGTTTCACTCCTTGCTTACTTTAAACACATTTAAAACTGCAAATTTAAAACATACTCTAACAAGTGTTGCTGTAGTATACAAGGAATATAATTTAATACAATCAAGAAGATGAATTAAAGAAGACATACATGTATGCCTGGTCTTTGTAATATGTGTAAGGGACCTATGGTTTGAAAACATCTGAAGGTAAACTTAACCACTGGTCAGATGCAGTTTCTTTGGATGTGGATTTCAGTGCAGTTTCAATGAATGGGAGTTTCAATGGCAGAGAAATTGTTGTTATTTATGCTGTCTGCTTTCATTGTGAGACTGTATTGTTTTGCTTAGCAAATGACTATCAATGTCTGTGCTATAAAATTTGAAATAAAAGTTTTAAATTAAAACCAAATATCTGTAATCACTGTAGAAGTGAAAAAAAATAGTATGCGCACTGACAAGTTTGAACAGTGTTTATGGTAACTGGGGAGAAGTAGCCAAGTAATAGAAAAGTGGAATGGCCGGGTCGGTTTCTGCCAGGTGAGGCTACATGGGGCCCTAATCCATTACCTTGCCTAAGGCCTCATTTGACCATGATCTGCTTCAGTGACCATTAATAATGGCATCCACATGCCAGTGCAGTTGGAGGTCTGGTTGGTGGTAGTTGATTTGGGTAATATTCTGGCCATATTCCCTCTCCCTTCCTTGGGTACAGCTCCCGTGCATTTCAAACTCACATCTCAGTGTTAGGGTATAATAGAAGGCAGTAGATGGCCACATCTTTAACAAAAGAGTCCCTTGATTGCTGCTAGCCCCTTTTCTGTGTAGAGAGAATAGCAGGGGTTAACCTATTGCCGGCTGGCAAAGCCATGGATACTTCATTCCTCCTGATCTTAATACCTCCATGTCCACTAAACAGTGACTGAAAATGCCCTTACACATTACCCAGGGAAAAGCAGGGACTAATGTAGACAGAGCTGATTGGAGTGGTTTCTAGTCTGTATGAAAAGCCTGGCCCATTTCTATAGCATAACAGATGTCCATCTGTTGCCACCCATCATGGCCACTGCCATTCCTGTGACCAGTTCTCCTCCACAGAAGGGCAAGGGAGCAATCCAAGTCCATTAGTACCACCACTACACCATAGATTCAGACGTGGTTGGGCTACTTGTGCTGAGACCAGCTATAGCACATCATGCCATTCCCACTCATGGAGCTCTCCATTGTCTGTGCATACTTTGGATTGTGTCTATGGCATTCCTCAAAGATGGTACTCATGTCTCCTTGTGGTGGCCTAGCCCTGTCCTTCAGACTCTGAGGGAGTGCTACATCATCTGCTGGAGCTGTGTCCATACACAAATGCATACGTAATCAGCAGTGCCACTAACCTCTGACAGGTTATCCCACAATGGATATTCCACCATCTCCATGATCAGTTCTTCCTGGATGACCACACTCAGCTGTGCAAAAGACATATGTTTCTACACAGTATTAGCCTGTAGTCCCAGCCCCCAAAGTCACTGTCCATTGTTGACACCTGTCACTGTGGCTCTCTCCACCTGTGCATATGATGACAGCTGTGTATTGCCACCATTATTCTGTTACCTGGATATCCAGTGTCTAATACATAATGTGGCCAGTGCATGCATGGTTTAGCATAACCTAGTAATATTCATATATCTTAACTGTCCAGATTTTCACAGAATGCCCAGATTTCAGTTCATATTTTTGGTATGTTCCTCATAAAAAATTGTGGTTTTCTGACAAATCATTGAGGATTCACATCACTAAATAATGACGGATATTTGAGTTTAATACTTTATATAAATTGCAAAATACATATTAATGAAAAACCTGTTATTCTGGCAACCAAGTTTATAATCAATATTTTAAATCTGTCCATATTTTTATGACCTATGCCCCCCCCAACCCCATTATTGTTGGCTTTGTGCAGATTTCTTGTGCAGTGAGGGTGAGAGGCATGGCATTATTCCATGTATCATTGTTACTCTTGCATGGTATATCTATCAGGCCCATAACTATGAATCACATGTTGCCTCTTAGCTAGTGTCATGGCATACTGCTCTAGTTGTCATGCCTTGGAGTTGACTCCGCCATAGATTCCTCATTGGGCACCTCTTCAGCCACTAATTCTGTGACTTCCTCTTTTTAAATATCTTTCCCCTGCTGTATCTCTTTTGCATAACAGCATGTTGTATAATATTGTACATACTGTAAATATTTTGCTGCATGTTTTGGGATTGTAGTCTACAGCACCACCAAAGAAATCTAAGCAGTAGAAGCAGGCCTTAAGTAATCTGAGCACAGGATCATCTGTGGCATGCTGGTGCTATGTGCATTCTATGTCATAGTCTGTGGGTGTCATAAGCTATGATTCCAAGGCATCTCCAGCATTTCCAATAAGATAGATCTGTATTATTATTATTATATTTATCCTTTGTTGACTGTGTTACTCCCAATAGGCTAGTAGCCTTTTTTCAGGGGAGACCCAAGTGGTATTTTTACTAATAGTGGAAATTTGGCCATGGTTTAGGGAACATCCCCTACTTGTCATTGTTGAGAGTGGGGCCTACTTTGATCGAGCACCTCCTCTTTCCATTCCAGGTGCAGAGGTGGCCTGAAGAAACTGAGAGGCAGATGGAGACAGAAGTAGATAATGGAGTGGTGAGGGAAATGTAGGATAAAGCAAATATTGTGACCACAGAATGTGTACAGGATTCTGAGGAGATGTTTCAAAGAAATCAGTTTGATGTAAATGAGTCAGCAAGTGATGGATGTATAACTACAACCCTGCAATCAGGAGGATTGCAAGATGATTTACTTAAAGAAATGGTGGTGCAGTGTGAGCCAGAACATGAAGGAGGTATTTCCTGGGGGTAAATTATGGAGAAAATACAAACGTAGGATGCAGATACAATCCTGAAGAATAGTGGTGAGAAGGAAGAGAAAACATATGCAGAGAAAGTAAAATAAGGCAAAAGGGGAATAGCAGAAAAGAAGTCAGAAGAAAATGAAAACCAGAAGTACATGGTAAGTATTCAATGTAAAGAAAACAAAGAAGTAGATAGGTATGAAATGTGGGGCAATTTAATAGCTCGGCCTCATTTGGGTGTAAAATCACATGAGGTAAGAGCATTTATTCTTAATAACAAACAGGCATTTTGTGACATTATATTTGAGACTGCTTTTTTCAGTGGAAAATTTTATTAAGGGTATATGAAAAAAGAAAGACTGTAACCAGTGGCGGCTGGTGACTTCAAATCACAGGGGGGCTGCAGGAGACGCTGAATGGGTGGGGTCAAAGGGAAGGGGTGTGGTCAACCATAAAGGGGAGGAGCTATGCACAAAACCACAAAAAACTAACTTTAATTAAATACGCTGCCCTGGGTGGCAAACCATCATTATGAAAGTCCAATCAAGACAAAAATAAGTGTAGAAGAATAAAAATATTTCAATGCATTGGCTGCATGACAGCTTACTTAATATCTAGATGGAAACAAAAGGTTGTGAGGCATGAAAAATAAATTACTTTTTAAATACATTACTGGAATGCCAGTCAAAATCAAGTATAAGAAAAACCAGAAGCACTCAACTCAAACCACTTCTCCTTGCACTGCAGTTCTAATTATAATATATTCAGCTTTATTAAAGTACCAAGCAACATGCTGAAAGTAGAAATCTATGTGATGCCCCACTTGTAAAAATGTTTCTTATCCAAAAAAGACCTGCTGCCTGACAACTTGCTTCATGGGGAAAACATGATAAAAGTAAAAAATGAAAAGCAAACAAGAAACAAGCTCAAGATACATTGCTTAAAGGATTACTGTACAGGTTATGGACCACACACGATTGGCATTCTGTTTAGTTTACGGGTAAAGTCTGTAGAGATGACTGGAAGTCTCCAACAAGTGTAATGAGCTTTTTAAAATAATGGAATCCTGTCCTTTAATACCCAAGGCTTATACATTATCTGGTCAAGTATTCTCTGCATGGCAACAACAGAAAGGCTTTCAATGTTGGCAATTCTTTAACAGTATGCTTATTAAAGCTTACTTGCATCTTACAATGTCAGACAAGCTTACCTTATGGTCATTAAAGCATTGCTACTTAAACACAGAGCAACAGGCACTTTGAGTAATAAGCATAAATCTGAGTAATAAGCATAAATCAACAGTACAAAAATATGACAGAAACCAGACCATTCTGCAAAATCAAGGACAGATGAAAAGCCACTGCAGTACTTATGCAGTGTGTCCTCCCCATCCAAGGTAGATACAACTACTCCTTGCCTTGCTTGGACACATCCAGAGTCACTTCACAATTTGAAATCTCTCTGGCTGACTGTGATGGCCCTGACACATTTGTCATACCTCTCAACCTCAAGAGCAAGAAATCTGGACAAAGCCATACACAGAAGTGGGACAAAGGCACAACAATAAGGACAATTTTTAAATATTGCTCTAATAAACTTAGAAAGATAATAGAATAGGTCTTGCATTAGTATGAATTTTCTGAAGGGTATAAAATCTGAAACTCAAATGTCTGTCATTTTCTAACTTCAGTCTTTAGTGATTTGTCACTAATTTGCCAAAAAACACAATTTTATGAAAAATGGACCAAAATGTGATGCAAAAATATAAAATAGACACACAATACAGCTGCTACCTGTCAAAGAAGGGACACTTTAATATTAGTACTGCTACCTTGAGCAGCTGACAAAATAAAAGAATCTACATGCATTTCAAGTAATCTATAACTTTGATTATTACAGTTATTTCTTAATTGTAAACCCTCCATGTTTTCTTCCAAAATTGCTATTTTGCGGAGGGATTATTAGGGGAAGAGCAACATTTTGAGCCAAAAATTGGGGACAGTTGAGAGGTTGGCTATGCCTAATTCTATAAAGCAATTTATTTGCATGTACCTCTCAACCTGTTAATGCAGTAAATCTGAACAAGGCCAAATATATTGGGGCACATATAAACAGTACTAAAATTGCTCTTGTATAAATTGAGACAGTTGATAGAACGGCTCTTACTTTAACATGCATTTTTATGAAGGTTATGAAGTCTGAAACTTATTATTTAGTGACTTCTGGCAAATCATTTAGGAATTAAAACTACAAATTTTATGAACAACAAACCAAAAATAAGAAGCAAAAATCTATTCATTCTTTGAAAATCTGGACAGTTGGGAGGTATAGTTCAGCTGGGCCTGTCTGAGTTTGCTGCCCTTCTGCCCCTGACAAAATAATGGTTGAATGGAGCCTCTGCAGCCATTCCAATGAGCCATTACTTGGCTATTTCACTCCATTTACCATAAACACTAATGTGCATACTGCTTTACTTCAATGATGAGTTGGACTTCATTTGACAGTTTTATTTTGTATTTTACAGCACAAACATTAAGTCATCTGTTAAACAAAGCAATGCAGTCTCACAATGAAAACTTAGCATTAAAACTTCTCTGCCCTTGAAACTCACATTCATTGAAACAACATTGAAACCCACATTCAAAGAAAATACATTTTGCCAGTGGCAGATAAAGATTAATTTTGGGCTGTTTTCGAATCATAGGCCCCTTGCATATGAAACATACATGTGCTCTTTGATACACCTTCCTCATTGTACTAAAATTATATTCCTTGTACAATACAGTACACTTGTTAGAGGGTGTTTTAAATTTGTTTTGAACATTTTTCCAGTAAGCAATGAAACAAAACATATGCACCCAGAATGGCAAAACTGCCCAGTTGAGAACATTTATCATAAAAAGTCTACTCAGACTTCCACAGTCCACCATTATTAGTAAATATACACAATTCTGCAGTCCACCATTATTAGTAAATATGCACAATTCCACAGTCCACCATTATTAGTAAATATGCACAATTCTACAGTCCACCATTATCAGTAAATATGCACAATTCTACAGTGCACCTTTATCAGTAAATATGCACAATTCTACAGTCCATATTCAGTGAATTCAGTTCTTGCCATAGCTGACAACCTTAGCACAAAACCTGGACAAAGCCAATAATGGGGGAATACAGTCCCAAAAATAGGGACAAATTTAAAATATTCATCTTATAAACTTAGAAAATTGCTAGAAAAAAAGGTTGTGCTACTATGTATTCTGAAGAACATGAAGTTTGAAATTCAAATGCCGGTCAATTTTACTGCAGACAGAACAAAAACAATTTTCAGCAGAGACGCAGGGATTAATACTGCAGACACGTCTTTGTAAAATGGCAGGGCACCAGAGCAAATCCACACAAACACAGGGAGGAGATGCAGACTCTAGACAGAAGCCACCCCAACCAAGAATCAAACCAGAAAACCTACAGCTGTGAGGCAACAATACTACCACTGCATCATCAAATCTGCAAGGAATTAAACATTCAGAAACCTGAAGTCTGAAATTCAAATGCCGGTCAATTTTAATGAGGACAGAACAAAAACAATTTTCAGCAGAGACGCAGGGATTAATACTGCAGACACGTCTTTGTAAAATGGCAGGGCACCAGAGCAAATCCACACAAACACAGGGAGGAGATGCAGACTCCACACAGAAGCCACCCCAACCAAGAATCAAACCAGAAAACCTATAGCTGTGAGGCAACAATATTACCACTGCACCATCAAATCTGCAAGGAATTAAACATTCAGAAACCTGAAGTCTGAAATTCAAATGCTGGTCAATTTTACTTCGGACAGAACAAAAACAATTTTCAGCAGAGACGCAGGGATTAATACTGCAGACACGTCTTTGTAAAATGGCAGGGCACCAGAGCAAATCCACACAACACAGGGAGGAGATGCAGACTCCACACAGAAGCCACCCCAACCAAGAATCAAACCAGAAAACCTATAGCTGTGAAGCAACAATACTACCACTGCACCATCAAATCTGCAAGGGATTAAACATTCAGAAACCTGAAGTCTGAAATTCAAATGCCTGTCAATTTTATTTAACATTTGTTAATCAGGACTTTCTGACTTGGAACAAAAACACAATTTTCAGCAGAGGCCCAGGAAGAAATAATGCAGACATGTCTTTGTAACATGGGAGGACACAAAAGCAAACCCACACAAACACAGGGAGAAGATACGGACCCCACAAAGAAGGAACCCCAGCCAAGAATCAAACCTGAAAACCTGCAGCTGTGAGGCAACAATGCTACTACTACACCATCAAATATCAAGCATTGCAACATTTACAAACCACAGATATTATGAGGAACAGATCAGATCAAATATGAGGCAAAAATCTGCAATTTTTTTACAAATGGTGGTGGGTAGGGAACTCAAGTCTTTAACACCTGCATACAGGGTACAGGGTTCAAGCCTGAGGTATTCCCTACCACACCACCATGAGCACCTGGGGCATTTACACACACACACACACACACACACACCTCTATCCAGTTGAAAGTAAAATGCACCATACACTACACACAACAACTCTATCCAGTTAAAAAGCACCAACACAGAAAGTAAAATGCACCATACACTTACCTGTCTGTTCTCCATACCATATCCTGCCCGCGCAATACTCACAAAGACCTGCGAGATCCCAGCAAAGCTCCTTCCCGACGACAAGATTCCAAGCTCCCTCCCGAGACTGTTCTGACTGCTGCTGTTGCAGTCCGGATGCGATATATCCTCCCAGCGTGTCTGTGCACTTTAAAAGTGCACAGACGTCTCCTTGTGTCCCTCTATGAGTCCTGCCGGACTGCCTTGAGCATGCGCATAGACCGACGGTAGTCGGGACTACTGCGCATGCGCGAAGTCTGTGAAATTTAAAAAAATTTTTTTTTTTGTTTTCTTTTTTAATTTTTAGTTTGAGGGGGCTGCAGTCCGGCAGCCCGATGCCCCGAGCCGCCCCTGACTGTAACACATTGAATCTTTAAGTGATAAAAACATTTAACAGGGAAAAAAGAAAACTCGTACAATTTCAAACAGAGGTGGAAAGAGAGACTTTGAAAGGAAAGTGAAAGGAAATTTGAAAACGTTTTGTATAGAAGTACTTGACATTGCAAAGGTTTATGATAAAAAGGGTTTATGGACTGGTGGATAGGATTGTAATTTTATGTTAAAAATAGAAAGAGAAAAATGTTATATATATATAAGCATGATAAATGTGGAGGGAATAGAGATCTTAATGTGGACAACCCTAAAAATGTTTTTCTTGTATGTGCATCTGTACAACAGAAGGACATCTGATAAGTAACTGTTATAAAAGAAAATGTGATATTTGTGGGGAAATAAGACATGATGCAAAGATGTGAACTGAAATGTTATAAATGTTACAAAACTGGACATTTATGGATGGATTGCAAAAATGAAAATAAGAGTAAAGAAAAAAGAGAAGAAAATGAGCAAAGAAGACATTTTAGAAGAAGTACAAAGAGAACAAAAATTAGATGAGAAAAGAAGAAGGTTCTGAAATAAGTGATGAAGACATAAACTGGGAGGTAATAAAGGGAAACCCATAATTCTATTGGTAAAAGGGTAAAAGACAGAGAAATAAATTTTAAAGGGGTAAGTACAAAGAAAAAGAAAGAAAATTGATGAAAAAGCTGATGATTGGGGTTGGTATAATGGTTAAGGTGTTTGACTCACAAACATAGGTTACAGTATTTGATTCTCACCTCATCAGAGGGAAATTGGCTTGGCTTAGAACAGTCTATTAAGAAAGTTAGCCTAGTAATAAGCTATGAATTTATGAAACCATGAATCTAAGGGAAAATGAAAACTCTAGAGTGCTTTTTGTAAATTTATTTATTTTATTTTACATTTGTTAACCGGGGGTGTTTGACTGAGCCGTAAAGGACAGACACATTTATTTATTTAGACATGATCAGTATACACACAAATTACAAGCAACATGTTTTTACAGTGGTATGCGGCACATAAAAAGTTACAGTGGAGAGATCAAACAAAAAATTATTAATTTTAAAAATAAAGGCAATTCATGGATTTGTGGTGTACAGCTGAAATTCGGAACATAGGTAGAATACATACATAGTACACAGGTACAGTACATACATTGTAGATTAGCCAGTGTTTGTGAGTAAGATTGAAAACTATTATCAAGCGCTCTAGATTTAGTATGTATATGTTATCCACTTTCACTAGCCTGGGGAGCAATCATGGCACTGCCAACTTTGCTTGAGATGTTGCCTCATGAGGTCTTTAAAGGAGGCTTTGGATGATGTATTTTGAATGCTAGTAGGGACAGAGTTCCATGTTTTAGCCACTGAACTACTATATAGTGCATCTCCAAAGCTATTGTAGCTGTTGGTGACTTCTAGTAGTAGTTTGCTTGATGATCTAAGAGGCCTTTTGGCTGAGTGATGTTGTACTAGGGTTTTGAGGGCAGAACACTTACTGGGGAGGTAATAGAATGACAGAGGCAGAGCTGATTGTAGGTTAGGAGGTTGGGCAGTTCAAGCCAGTGGAGCTGTCTCAAAGCAGTACAGTGATGATTTCTATATGAGCAAATTGCAGCAAAGCGGGCAATTCTGTTATAGCAGGCTTCCAGTTTGCTTAGTTCAGTTTTGTTGAGATTAGTCAGAATGGGAGATGCATAGAGTAGGGTGGATAGAAGTTGGGAGCGGGCAATGGCTGATCTTGTGTTGTTGGCAAGAAATGGTTTGATACGGTACAGTGACCCCAGTTTGGCATGTACTTTTTTAATAGTTAAGTTGAGATGACTATCAAATTGTAGGTGGGAGTCTATGGTTATTCCCAATAGCTTAGCCTGTGCCACTTGAGCAATTGGAGTAGCATTTGTGGAGTAGATAGTGAATTGACTGTTAGTGTTTTTGTTAGAACTGGTTATAACCATAAGCTGAGTTTTCTTTGGATTGAGGATAAGTTGGGCTTTGGTAAGGTAGTTTTCAATGTCAGAGAATGCTAGTTGAGTTGTTTGCACGAGGGTGGGAATGTTTTGTGCAGCACAGATTAAGGTAGTGTCATCTGCATACTGAATTATAGATGCATGCTGTGTGGAGGTATGGAGGTCATTTGTGAGGACTGTGAATAGTAGTGGTCCTAAGATAGAACCCTGTGGGACTCCTATAGTTATGGGCAGCTGAGGAGAAAGAGAATTTTCCCATTTCACAGCTTGGTACCTGTCCGTTAAGTAGCTTTGGAACCAGGTAAGAGTGGAATTTGATAGATGATATTAGTTTAGTTTGTTTAGCAGGATTTGGTGTGAGACTGTGTCAAATGCTTTGGACACATCCAAAAAAAGAGTTGACACTTGTAGGCCTTCATTTTTGAGACGGTTTACTGTGTCTGTGAAGCAGAGGAGGGCTGTAGTGGTACTATAGGCAGGTCCGAAACCAAGCTGAGTAGGTGAGAAGATGTTGCTGTCTAGGAGATAGTTTAGCATCTGGGTATAGATGCATTTTTCTAGGATTTTGTCCAGGAGGGGGAGAGTAAAGCAATGGGTCTGTAGTTATTAAGTTCAGTGGTGGCCCCGCCTTTACGTATGGGTGTAACATAGGATATTTTCCAGAGTTTGGGCACATAGTTTTCAACAATTGATCTGTTTATGAGAGTGGAGACTGGGATAGCAATAGCATCTGCTGTGAGTTTCAAGAAATAGCTGGGGAGTAGGTCGGCTGCTGTTGATGAGGTTTTTAGTTTGGATAGCATGCTTTTGATTGAAGTGGTGGAAACTGTTTTGAGGGTAAAGCTTGTATTAGTGTTATTTGTGTTGGGGGGATAGTGAGGAAGGAACTGTCCTGTGATAGAATTGAACTCACAAAGTGGGAGTTGAATTGTGTTTCGATGGGAACTTTAGTGTCAGGGGTGGCTGGTTTGGGGGTAGGCTTTTGGGTGGATTTTAGTAGCTGGTTTACATTTTTCCAAAATTGTTGCGGGTTGTGTTGGTATTTAGTTTGTAATGTTGTGTAGTAGGATTTTTCATCCAGCCTAATGCATTTTTTTGCATGGTTGCGCAGTTCTTGGTACTTAGTTAGGCATTGTGTTTCCTTGTTTTTTTGATAGTAAAGCCAGGCAGTGTCGCTGGACTTGAGGATTTGTTTGGTTTCTTTACTGAGCCAGGGGTTTGTAGAGATTTTAACCTTGATTTTGAGCAATGGAGCGACAGTGTGTAGCTGTTGTAGAAATGTTTTGTTGAAATATGCTACAGCATGGTCAAGTGGGAAGGTTTTTAGGGGGGGTCCAGTCACAGTTACAGAGTAAAGTGTTGAGGACCTCAGGAGAGAATTTGTTTGTGTTTCTAGTGGATATATAGTTAGTGGTTTTGCATATGCTTGTTCTACTATGTATAAAGTATATTATGTTGTGGTCACTTAAGGTGTCTGGGAGACTGCCTGTGTGAGGGTAAAATGTGGCGTTGTTAGTTAGGACCCAGTCAAGGATGGATTCCCTTTTAGATTTTTTATCACATCTAGTTGGAATTTGGACTAGCTGCTGGTAGTCATGGAGATTTATTAGATTACTTGGTGGTTCTGATATACAAGTGAACCAATCTAGGTTGAAGTCCCCCAGAATAAGGGTTTCTGGTGAGTATGTGGAAGAACACCAGGTTAAGAAGTCTTCAAGGCTAGCAGGTGTATTACCAGGTGAAATATAGATCACAATTGTGGTGATGACCTTTCTAGGGTGAAGTTGAAGTTGTGAGATAAGTATGTCCCAATTATTAGGGAAGGGGTAGGAGTTTGGTAATTGATGGACAGTTAAGTTGGACTTGTATAGTAAGGCAGTTCCACCCCCTTTACAAAGTGGTCTGTCTTGTCTAATGATATTGTAGCTGGTAGGGAGAACGTCGGAGTTAGCTATGTTTTTATTTAGCCAGGTTTCTGTTAAAGCAACTATGTCTGGGGAGTAGTGTGCTACTGTGGCCGGGAATTCAGATATTTTATTTCTGATACTTCTAATATTAATATTTAGCATTAAAAGATGGTTGGTTTTGCTGCTGTTGTTGATTTGCCCAGGGATGAAGAAAGTGGGGGTGTTATGTTCTGACATTTGTGTTGGAGCAGTTTGTGTTGGACAGGATGGATTTGGGCCTGGGTTGAGGTGGATATCCCCACTTATGGTGAGCCTGGATTTAAAATGGTTATACAGATGTTGGAGTTTGGTGAGGAGTTTGAGAAAGTATTGTGTTTTTTTGGAGTAGGAATGAGAGCATACATGTTTAGTTCTGAATTGGTCCATTACGTAGTTCTTGAATAACTGTGGGCAGATATTATTATAATGTGTGGTGTCTGTATAAGAGAGTGCATAATGTATTTTTGTGCTACTAAGTTTAGGGATATTGCTAGAGTGATAACTTGTGGTGTTGTAAAGAATTATGAGAAGACAGACTGGACTTAGTTGTGTGATATTCATGGTTATAAAGTTTAAGTTGTTTCTAGGTGGGGGCATCTGAATAGGAAGTATAGGGTTGCACTATATGTGGATGGGGAAGTAGTGTGGGTGATGTAAAAAAATGCCTAGTGGGAATGAGAGTGATTGGGAGTATTTTGTGTGGAGCAAGTTGGTGTGGTATAATGTGATATGACTTGAGGAGCTGTGATTGATGGAGGTGATGTGAGGGTGAGCTGTGGGTGTGGCTGTGATTACTATAAATGTAGAGGTAGTGGGGGCGGGAGGAAATGGGGGGCAGGGCAGGGGAGTGGAGAGAGCCCAAGCGTTAGCGAGGGTGAACAGAGTGGGGCAGAGCCAACCAAAACAAGAGAAAAAAGTAAGTATTACTTTACAAATCTGAACACTTTTAAAACAAATTCCTGAGGTCTAATGGCTTACCAGCAAGCAGAATGTAATTGCTGAAGAGCACTTGTGACCTGGTGGGAGACTAGAAATTTAAAGATGGCTCCATGCTCAGCAGGATTCTAATATAGACTTTGTATTGGGGGAGGGAGATAGCACAGGGGGTGTAAACCAGGTGGAATGCAAAGAAACCAGAGAGGCAATCAGTGGAAATCAGTGAAAGCCTCAGAGGGGGTAAGTCATAATTCAAACTACCTGTAAAGTGAAGGAGAGAAGAGACAGCAAAGTTTATTAAGGTTGGGAGTGTGTCTTCACATTGACTTGCTGATTAGTAACCAGTTTGTGCACAGATTAGAGTAGGGAGATACATTAGCAATGAAGGGGAAATGTATAGAGATTCAAATAAACAGGTGGGCATCCAAGTGATACAAACTAAGGCAGAAAGAACTGAGAGGGCTGCTTGATGATTAATTTAGTCACAGGGATGTGAATTAAATCTATACTGTCTATTGGACAGTTAGGATTACTGTACTAGCGCGGTGGGGAGGACACAAGGCTACAACAGTCAGTTTTATTAGCAAGCTGAGAACTACTAAGAAATACTGCTAATGTAATAGCTTCACTCTCATAAAACATACAAGAAGAATGCCTGGGTGGACTGACCCTGCTCTTGAGGCTCAAAATGTATATCCTTGTTTAGTTTGCAGTACAGATTCCTTCTTATACTGTATGGATGGAGTGGTAGCCGCAGACTGCAGATTTGCTTGAGTGTGCTCCTGCTCTTGAGGCTCAAAATGTATATCCTTGTTTAGTTTGCAGTACTGATTCCTTCTTATACTGTATGTATGGAGTGGTAGCTGCAGACGGCAGATTTGCTTGAGTGTGCTCCTGCTCTTGAGGCTCAAAATGTATATCCTTGTTTAGTTTGCAGTACTGATTCCTTCTTATACTGTATGTATGGAGTGGTAGCTGCAGACTGCAGATTTGCTTAAGTGTGCTCCTGCTCTTGAGGCTCAAAATGTATATCCTTGTTTAGTTTGCAGTACTGATTCCTTCTTATACTGTATGGATGGAGTAGTAGCCACAGACTGCAGATTTGCTTGAGTGGGCTCCTGCTCTTGAGGCTCAAAATGTATATCCTTGTTTAGTTTGCAGTACTGATTCCTTCTTATACTGTATGGATGGAGTGGTAGCTGCAGACTGCAGATTTGCTTGAGTGTGCTCCTGCTCTTGAGACTCAAAATATATATCCTTGTTTAGTTTGCAGTACTGATTCCTTCTTATACTGTATGGATGGAGTAGTAGCCACAGACTGCAGATTTGCTTGAGTGTGCTCCTGCTCTTGAGGCTCAAAATGTATATCCTTGTTTAGTTTGCAGTACTGATTCCTTCTTATACTGTATGGATGGAGTACTAGCCGCAGACTGCAGATTTGCTTGAGTGTGCTTGGCAAGCAGAATGTACTTGCTGAAGAGCACTTGTGTCCTGGTGGGAGACTAGAAATTTAAATGTGAATAATATCAAGAATATTGTAAGAGGAATATGGATTTTAGAGTGGTGTAAAGCATGTGAAGAAAGGTTACAAAAAGCAAAGCTGTGGGAGGAAAGATAATCTGGAATTTGGGAAATGAGACATGATCTGTACTAACCATATTCTGTAGAACTACAGTAAAGATATTAGATGTGACTTTAGCTATAATGGGAGGATTAACTATTGTAACTTTAAAAGGGAAAGAACAAGTTTCTAGAATTATAGCATTATATGCTTACAATAATTATAAAGAAAGGGAAAGTGTATTTCATCAGATTTAAACTATGCAGTGATAAATATGAATATTATAATAACAGGAGACTTTAATTGGGATTTAAGGAGCAAGCATAACAAGAAAGGAAATTATATAAGAAATATGTTAGAAATTATAAGATGTGGTAAGTTAAAACTTTGGGAAAAACTTTATGGACTTGGATTTACAAAAGGGGTATGTATAGAATTGAAATAGGTTATTTTATAGTATCAGAAGGTTTAGCTACAGGAGAAAGGGTGGTAGTTGAAACAGGATTTCTGATCCTCTTGCAATGTGGCTAGAGTTAATGGAAAACAATAAATATATAAAAATATGCAACAGAATAAAAAGGATCAATGAGAAAACATGAAATGAAGAAGGAAAGAGTTTAGTAATATAGTTATGGAAAGATTATATTGCCATGAGAAAATTTTCTAAAAATTGGTCTGAATGGTGGATGGTATTTAAGGAAAAATATAAAAATGTATTTTACAGTGGCAATAGTATGTGAGAAAAAAATATAAAAGAACGTATAAAGATGCATTGGACGATTTAGAATATAATGATAGAAAGTACTTTGACCAAAAAAAAATAATTATATGAAAGAAATAAAGAAAAAAATACAAAAACTGTTATATAAACAAAGATATTTTACAAGGAAAAAGAGAATAAGTTGCCAACAGTATATGTAAAGGAATTATTGCAGGTTTGTTTTTTTTCATTTATATGGGGGTTTTGATTAAATCCAGTAAAAAGAGGAGGTTTGTATTTAAATAAAGAAGAAGGAAGTTTAGGGTTAATGAACCCAGTGGTATATGCTGTTTCATTAAATTCATACAGAGTATTAAAGTGGAGAGATGAAAAGAAATGAGAGATTAGTAGTAGGACTATATACCAGTAAGTATGATAAATTTGGGGGTATGGTAAAAAGAGTAAAAGAGAAAAATAGTGCACAAATGAAGAAATAAAATGTTACCAAAAATATATTTTTTGTGGAAAATAAAAATTGATGATATACAAAGATAGAAAAGTATGGTATAAGAATGTAATGATAAAGCATTAATACTGTGTAAAACCATGGGAAAATGTAACAGATGAATAAAACGAAAGCTATATAAATAAGAGCAAATGGTGTAACCAGAAAGTAGAAGAATATTATTTTTTTTTTGTAAGGTATGGTAATAAATAGAATTAGCAGCAAAAAAAAAAATTAAAAAAATTAAAATAAATGTTAATATTGTAAAGTTGAAGAAAAGAAGAGGTGGAAACACATGTGTGAACAAAATATAGAAGAGTAAAAAAAAGATAAGTTAAGTTATGTAAAGAAGATTTTTTTCCGAAGATAAAAGAAGTAGATAAAATAATCATGGATATGATTAAATATGAATATTATAACAATAGAAATAAATAATATGTTAAAAGAATACATAAAAAGTATATTATATAATAATAATATATATGGTAAAAAAAAATAAAAAATGTAAAATTTAGCAACAATATTAAATAAAATCAGATGGTGGTTATGGAAAAAAGAGTGGGGGTCTAATAGGCATGAACATTTAGTAAGTGTAAAAGAAATTATCTATCTCTATCTTATTATACATTTGATATATTTGTATTTGTACATTTGGCAAAAAATATTTATAAGTAAATATGTATAAAAAAAAAGTTATTTTTGTATATAAATAAAGGACCCTACCTTTTTTTTACAACAACCTGATACATTTACATCAGCCAACTACAGGGCCAAAGTTGGTGGTAGTGAGTGATTGAGTTTAATGTCTCATCTGAAATATTTTCAGGAGTGCAGTAACCCCCTTATGTTGTACTGCAGTGTCAACAATCCATGTACTTGGTGTGTAAAACACAACCCATGAGCTTGCACCAGTTGCCTCAGAGTGTTCTCTGTGTTGCCACACTGACAACAGAAAAAAAAAAAAATAAATTGATGTATAATCTAACACAAACATGCACATTGAATTTGCTGGGAATCGCCAAGTTGGCCTGTTGATGTATATGTTGTTGTATAATGCCACTCTGTGCCCGTCAGTTTGAAGTGTGGTTGTTTACTGTTGATATGGGGTAGACAGTGCTCCAGTGGTGAGAGCTTTGTTGCAATATAGGTGCAATCAATGGCCCCCAATACCAAGCCACTGTGTCTATTATACTCCTCCATGTCCCCTCATGGCATCAATCATTGGCATCAAACTGCTGGATGGTCATCAATGATGCAGATACATGTCCCCAACCCACCATGTCCATTTAGCAATAGTCATTAGAAAAATTGCTATCCCAAAGGATGAGTTACTCACATAAAGGATGAGGATGAGTACTTCATGCATACTAATATATGAGAGGAGCATGTGCTAAACATGTCATCTATGCTGTATATTTTACTTACTATGTAGTACGTTTTCTGTGTTATGGAGGGCTGATGGATTTTATGGAGGTGATACTGATATTAGCTGAGGAGCTATGACTTAGCTCACATACTGATGGTAGCTCACAACACTTGTGGAAGAATAAAATGCACGTGCAAATCTACATATTTACAAGCTAGCCCATACAAATATTTGCTGCTCACTGATTTTATCTGCCTTTTGTAATGTCCACAAATGTTATAAGTTTTTATATTATTGCCATAATTTTATTTTCTCTATTTTGTGCCAATTTTATTTTACATTCATTTTATTTTTATCATGACTTTGTTATTCATTTCCTCTTTCCATTTTAATTATATATTCATTCTTTTATCATAATTATATTACCATTTATTATTAAACACGAGGAGTTGGAGGTTTGCACTTTATCTTAATATCATTCTCACTATGTTGTCACTCAGATTGCATTGTTCTTTAAAGGTGAGGAAAAGACCTAAAAAATCCTGACAAAGGTTTAAAATCCCTACCAAACACTACATGCAAGCACTAAACATTTTCATTTGAACTTTTTATTTTTTTATTGATTTTTATATTTTAAGTGTCTATTTAACCCATGATTTTTGAATATTATAAAATGAATTTCCAATTAGATTCTACATCAGTAACTGAACCCATTTAACATGTCTATTCTTTTATAAATCTATTCCTCTTCTATTCTCCTCTGATGCTTGGATGCATTCTATTCTCCTAGCCACTTACACTGTGCTGCTGTTTCCATGATGACACCTAACTTAATTCTAACACTGCCAGCTACTTCCTCTTGCAAACTTAAATCTAAGCTAAACTTTCAAATTAACCTCTTGCAGTATTGTCTTAAATAAACTCTACCCTCCTAGAGCCCTACCTACTCCTCTACCTCTCAAGACCAAACTCCACTTTTTAAATATCAATGCAGATCCTCTATTACTAATCACTATAAATTATTACTACCTGAACCATTATATCACAACTCTCATACAACTAAATCTCTTAATGTCACCTACCATTAACTCTGTAAGCCGATAAACTTTGTAACTGGGATAGAATCAAAGGCAAGTTAATGACTTTGCTCTAATCTTGCAGCAAAAGTTAATCTTGCCCACTCTCTCAATCTTTCACCTCCTATCTCTAACATCAAGAAAACTCATCTCTATGCCTCTAATATAACACTAATCTCAATTTAAACAATCTCATTGTCTAATTCTGAACCTTACACTATCTCTGAATTTGTGACTAGTTATGCTCTTACAACCCAAAATAACTGAACTATTGCAACTTTTCCTTTTTTCTCAACTTTAACATGTTCTTTCTATCCCAAACCTCCTCTTAATAAACCTCTTTACCAACCCCTTAACCCACTCCTTCTTTCCTAACTCTCTAAGCCCCTACTCACCAATCCCTTAAACTCCCTTGTTGAAAACACTGGCTATTTTCTCCTCAAATCACATTGGAAAACACTTTCTGCAAAACTTTTTCTATTTAATTGGACTTTGCTTTCCTAAACTTTAAAAAACTTACTTTAATTGCATCTCTAAGCCTGTTTGTTCCAAAACTCTGTTTAAGACTGATTAAGCTTTTCTGTCTTTCCCTTCTCCTGACAGCCTATTCTTGTAAAGGCAATTCTTTGTTTTTTTTTCTTTCTTTTCTTCTATTCATGTTTTCTTTGGTTCAGCAATACTTATTTCTTTGAAATGTTTTCTTTTCCTTTTATACTACTCTCTTTTCCTCTTTTTCTTGAGGAAACTAAATTCTTGTTTAATGTGTTATTATGAATATATGTTGTTTTATATAGCTTTTGTTGTTATGTTGTATCGATCTTTCCTACCTGTTAAGCTTTTCTCCCAGGCCTCTGCTGAAAATGGAATTGTTATAAATGTAATAATTTTCAATACATAAGAATAATAAAATAAATTTAAATAAAAAATAAATAAAATAAAATTAGCCCAAAAAATTGAATAAAAAAAAAAAATAAAATAAATAAATAAAATTTGGCCTCATCTTTTATTAGAATGTCTTAAATTTTAGTTTTATATAAACTATATGTTGGTATAAATTGGTATGTTTTTTTTTTTAATAGCAGAATCATTAAAGAATAAAATAATTGGTCATAATGTAATAAAATTGATCAGTTATAACAATAATTAAGAAAAATTCAGGCATGTAAATAATATTTTATGCTAATAACATTATTTTATTAGACTTAATAACCTTCAAAAAATTCGTTCCATTGAAATTTTGTTATTCTTTTGTTAATTAAATTGTTTTGATTTTTTTTTTAGGGGTTGAGAGGTATGTATAATGTTGGTATAACTTTTGTTTTTGTAAAGTCAGATTTTTGTATTTTTCTTTTGTGTTTAATGTTTGTGTTATTTTGTCTTTGATTAATGAAAGGTGTTGTTGTATCAGATTTTGGGCTTTTTTAAATGTTTACTTTTAAACTAAATGTTATCAGTGTCCAGTTACAATATAAGATAGGTGTTTTTTATATTATTTATTGTTTTGATTAAGTATGACACTTTATAATAATATTGAAAATTGACCAGTAAAATAAATGGCTTAAATGAATAGTTATAATATTTACCTTTGAAATATTTCTTTGTGAATAACCATTCAGTTTATGTATTTTGATTTTATTGGATTTCCTAAAAACACTTCTTTAATGATAAAGTATATTTTACTCAGGGTTGGTGGGCTTAGGCCTTTTTAGTGAATATCAGAGTTTTGAAGTTTGGTTACTGTTGTAAAATATTATTTAGTTTTGTGTTTTAGTTGAAAAATTGCTTTTTCACATCTTCAATCATTTTATTATAGACTCTTAAAGTTTAACAAGTTCGTTCTTTCATGTTTTTTCATCGGAAAAATTTATTTGCTGAATACTTTCAATAACATTTCAAATATTTCAATTTTGAAAATATTATAAAAGTTTTATATTGGTTTAATAGAAATTCATTTAAAATATAGACCAAAAATTTTATATTAATATTATATTAATTAAATAAGATATATTGCTACATTTTTTGTATTATTTTCTGCTAATAAATAAAATTGCTTGTAAACACTACCATATTAATGAGTGCAAATATGGACTTCCAAAATGGTGCTTTGTTCAGGACAAATAACCTGTAATAGGGACATATTTGACCATATATATCACATAGGAATGTGTTAGAGTGTAACTCTGTCAAACTCTTAGAGTGAGAAATGTGGACAAGGCCATAACAATGGGGGACAAAGGGCCAGAAATAGGGACAGATGTTTAATACTGCACTTCCAAACTTAGGAAGTTGATAGAAAATATAGGTTGCACATTAGATGAATTTTGTGAACAGAATGAAGTTTGAAACTGAGATGTCAGTCATCAGTTTCTCACTGCACTCTGCAATGACATGGCAATGATTTGCCAGGAAAAAATGTTATGACGAAAAGATCCCAAATTATATGTTTTACTGAGTCACATCAGTCCAGAGAGCATGCCATTGATATGGCAGAAAGCCATATATTTGATAAGAAAAAAATCCATACATTCTGAGAATATCTGACATTTGTGAGGTATGAATGTAAAGTATATGGTCCAAACACACTACAGGAAAGTCTACCTACAGTGCATAGTACTGTGATATCCCATTCCTGACATACCATACTGAAGCTGTGTTAATGATCTGTAACAGGACATGGGACTGCCATGTAAAATAATCACTCAGGGGAAGTGTATGTATTGAATAGGGACACGTAGATGAATTGTAGGAATGAACACAGGGACAGAGGACAGGTGAAACCCCTACATGTACACCAGAGGAGGGCATGTCAATAGAAGACAACAGCAACACCAAACACATATCTATATTGTACAGCACAGACTGTACTGTCAAAATGTGTTGTCTGTAACTGTCACACAAGGAGCCATAATAATGGGGAGGATGTGTGTGTAAGATAAGCATCCTTACATGAATAATGTAGAGGGCATCTATCAGGGATCTGACATACAGTTGGAGTAGGGTGCATATCGGGAAGCTTTTCGAACTGTTATACCTGAATATCAGTGTATTCTCAGTAGCAAGGTGGCCACAGGTAAAGGATCATAGCAAACATTACAGGCAGCAACCACAATCATGGACAATATCAGAATAATACTACCACTGGCAACCTACAAATTCTTGATCCCACACAGTTTGGGTTTATCAAAAGGAGCTCATGCCTGTTAAACTTGGTCGCCTTCTTCGAAACAGTCATCAAAGCCATGGATGAGGGCAAGACAGTGCACACAACCTACCTTGACCTAGCCAAAGCCTTTGATACTATTCCCCACTCAGGCATATTAGATAAACTGTCCCAGCTAGACATCAACCATATGTTACCAGATGGGTAGCTAACTGTCTCACTGATAGAACCCACTCAGTCAGAATAGGGGAAGCCACCTCTAGTAGTAGACCCATAGCACGTGGCATACCCAAAGGATTGGTCTTGGAGCCTCTACTGTTTGGGATATACTTTTCTGAGGTGCAAGCCAAAACCAGTGGTCTGTGGTTGACCAAGTTTGCAGATGATTGCAAGCTAAGCACTGTCATAAATTCCCAATGTGAAGTCAACATCCTCCAAGATGGCCTTAACCAAACTAATGACTGGTGCCAGAAGCATGGCCTCAAACTGAATGCCAAGAAATGCATCATTATTCCCTTTGGGGAAAATGGTGTCCTCAGTAATTATCACATTAATAACAATGTAATAAGCACGCAATCAGTCGTGAGGGACGTGGGGACCCAGGTTGATAGCAACCTGACTTTTGACCACCATGTTGCCTCCATTGTATGGAAAGCTTTCTACATGGTCCACCTCATAAATAAGGGTATTTCATTCAGGAACAATGAGGTCATAACATCCCTGTACTCCTCCCTTATCAGACCCATTATCGAATACTATGCCCCCTTCAGCATGTTCCTTGTCAAGCACGTGCAGCAGTTGGAGGGACCACAGAGGTTCCTGACCTGGAAAATCCAGGGTCTCAAACACTTATCCCATACAGATAGGCTAAAAGCCCTGTCCCTCTACTCAGTCTCATACAGACTGCTCAGAGGTGACCTGTTTCTGACATACAAGGCCCTCTCAGACTCAGGCTTGATGGAGTTGCTGCATATCCCTGAGTCAAACTCCTCTTGCGCAACCCACATGCAAGGTCTCAACCTGGTATGTGACATTAATAGAACTTGCTGGTGGGATAGATTTGTGTCCCAGTGACTTCCCCATGTGTGGAATAGACTTCCACTCCATGTCAAATACAGTACCTCACTAGCCCTCTTTAAGAGGAACCTGGATGACTGAATGGGAAACAGAAAATATACCCCTGGGATCCCACCTGTTTCCCTGCTAGACAGGGAAACCAGTGCTGACTTTGTGAGAACATGGGTGAAATTCTTGTCTAGGCTTATAAGGGCCTCTGGGCCAATAGCCTAGTATTGTCCTATGAACCTACTAATTCCATACCTGTGACATAACATATGTGATAGGGACTGATAGCAGATGTGCCTGCACATACACACTTGATAACTATTATGATCCATCCACACTCTATGAGTGTAACCACACACACTGTCCTGGTACTGTAGTATCTGTAGAAGATGTTAGGAGGGACACTGCTATACCTGTATGTGACAGTATGGGCAATACAGGCTAGTTGCCTTGTGTGCATGGCATGTATCTATGGCACAATCCACACTGTCAAGAATGATATACTTGCCATTAATGTTGTCAAACACCTATGTATGCAGTGTGTGCATAAGCTGAACAGGTAGCACATATGCATCTGCTGTAACGACTCTCTAAGGCCAAGAACACTGTATCAATGGGCCCAGACAATATCCTAGGATGCCTTCTAAATAGCATGAAACATGACCTAGCATGCCTTCAGGAATTGCTATTTAACTGTACCTCCAAACATGCTTCATGCCTCATGAATGGAGAACAGCAACAATCATCCCCTGCACAAAGATGGACCATCTACAGACTCTGGAAGCTACAGACCCATAAGTCTCACTAGTTTATATGTAAAGCCATGGAAGGAATTATCATGGAAATGATTAATAGTGATACAGTAAACCTATAGACACTGGACCCAACCCAATTTGGTTTTGTCAAGTTTAGGTCAGGCCTACTCAACCTAAAGAACTTCTTTGAGAAGGTCACCAAAGCAATGGATGAGAGCAAAATGGTTCACACTACCTAAGTTAACATGGCCAAGGCAGTTGACACAATACCTCATTGTCTACAAACTAAATAGGTTAGGTACAAACCAGTATACCAAAAAAACAGCATCATTATTTTATTGTTTAATTATTTAATGATTTAATTGTCTGATTGGATTTGTGATGGTGTTATAAAATGCTGTTGGTTGTGTACTGTTTTACTCCTTGAAGGCTGTTGTGCAGCTGAGGTGCCAGAGTGTGTCATTAATATTTTGTTTGTTTTTTATTGTCCTTTTTGTTGTTTTTTTGTATTTCATATTTGGTACTTTTGTGCTTTATTGTATTAGCCATTTGTGAGCAGTGGACCTTCCGATAGTTTGCTGCATATTTTCCGAGATGATGGAATGGAGTCAACTCAGCATACCATAGAGAACTACATCAGTCATTCTGGAGATCATAATGTGGGCCATGTAGATTGTGTTTGTGGTAGAAAGAAGTCACTCAAATCCTGGCATAGGTTTGAACAGGAATCTAATAGAAGAACTGATAATCCGTTTATTACTGTAGGGCAGCGTTCTACTACCAGTTTGTCTGTAGAGTCACAGGAGCCACTTGAAAAATTGGAGCGGCTGTTATATGAAGATACTGCCATTCATTTGGACATTCTTAGTTTAAAATATTACCTTGAGTTGGACATTACTCTAAGTGGGTTAAGAGCTTTTAAAATCTCCTTGATGCCATTTGAGCCAACCAACAAAGATGGCAAAAGGTTTCAGCAGAGGTGGATTGCTGCTGTCCATAGGTGCACATTGGAATGGGTCAATATTCTGGTAAAGAGGGACTTGGTGAAACAGTGTAAGTTAAAAGAAGAAATTAATTCTGTGGGTACAGAATTGAGTGTCCAACTTACTGCTGCTCATTTAGAAAATTATTTGGGTGACATTAATGAAAAGTTGCAGATGTCTGAACAGGAATTGGTAGATAGAAAGAAGGCCAAGCTTAAACGAGACCTCCATGACTATAATAATGGTTGTGCTTTCATTTGGAAGGCCATTTGGAAGAAATGCCAGTCAGGCAGACGTAATCACCATCAGAAGAGGAGTAAGAAACAGCAAGTGGTCTATTTTGCATTGTCAGAGGGCACCAGCTTTCCACTGATTGGGAAAGCGATGAACATGCTTTCCTTCCTCTGCCTCCTGCCCAAGACCCGGTAAACCACCAACAAAGATTTTGGAGTCCATATACCGACAAGCAGAATGCGTATAATAGCAAAAAACAGGGAAGAAACAATTATGAAACTGGTAACTCCTCTAGTAGAGAGGGACATATTTTCAATACAAAAAAGTAAATGGCAGTAGCTGTTTTAGAAATAGCTTGGGATTAATTAATAATTTTAATAGCAACTCTCTAGTCTGTTCGTCAATATATCTGATTCTGCTTTGACTTACACACAACTTGTGGTACTTAACTGTGGTCTCAGATGTGTGCCCACAGTTTTACCGAGACTTTATGTTTTAAAAGGTGACATTTTCCATTTAGTTCATAAGCTCCATTTAATGTACTTGTTTTCTTGTAAAAAGAGTAGTAATAATAATGATGCAATATTAGTTAGTAAATCTGATTCTGTTCAGGAATTTTCTGATGATGCAGATGAAAGTTTTATTATTGCAATTCAGACGTTTGGAATAATTTTATAGTAAATGCATGTTGTTTGCTTGATACTACCAATATTGTATATAAAAGTTCCTACATGCCTCATTTTTATCATGAAGGAATTCAGCAGCTTACAGCTATGTTAAATTATGCAATTGAAATAACATATCAAGATTTTATGAGTAATAAGCACCTTGTATGTTATAATTTAACTCAGGCGGAGTGGAGTGTTTTACAGATGCTGTCTAAGTAGGATGACTTTGTTATTTAGCTATCTGATCAAGGAAACAAAATTGTGGTGATGCATTATACACAATATGTACAAATGTGTTATGAACATCTCAGTGATAGATATGCCTATGAAGTAATTAACAGGGATGTTTATAGATCAGCCTTGGATAAATATGGTGAATTGTTACATAAAGGATATAGATTGGGATATTTTCCTAAAGCTAATATTGAGAAGAAATTTCATGTAGAAGGCTGCAAGCTGACTATTTTTTATTGTTTGCCAAAAATTTATAAAAATATTTCTAATCCACCGGGACGTCCTATAGTATCAGCATGCAAGCATTTTTTACATAGTGTAGGAACATTGCTCCATCAGTATTTATTGCCTTTTTTATGAATCTCCCATCATATATTAAGGACACTGTTGATTTATTTGAGAAATATCTGATGTCAAGTGGGAGGATGATATCTTTTGGATCACATTGGATGTGAAGTGTTTATATATCAACATTTAACATGTGTATAGTATTGATGCCCTTCGTTATTTTTTTTTGGGGGGGGGGGAACCAGTTCCCCAATTACATTATTAAATTATTGCACTTTTGTTTAATGAATAACTTCTTTGAGTTTAACAATGTTATATACCATCAGTTGCAGGGTATGGTGATTGAGGGAGGGGGGGGTCCATTTGTCTCAGTGTATGCCAATCTCTTAAATCGGTTTGTTTGAGTTGGAACATTTATATAAGTATGATGTTTTTGTAAGTATGTAGTATGTTATTTTAGATACACTGATCGTTTGATTTTTGCATGTAAAGGTGGGTTTAATTGTGTTTTTGAATTTGTGGATTATTTGCAGATTAATAGATTTAATTTACGTTTTGATAATGTTCAGTGTGATAATAGTATTATTTTTTGGATGTGAAATTAGAAGGGTGTGTGGATGGTCAGATTAAAACCCAGAGCACAGAAAATGTGAGGATGGAGGTCAATTTCTCCATGGCCATAGTTGTCACTCCCCTATCTTGCTGTCTGCTTTACCCCATGTGAAACTTTTGAGGTTACATAGATTATGTAATAATCATTCAGATTTTTCTGAAGAAGCCCAGAGGATGACTTCCATATTTGTAACCAGAGGCTATGACAATAAGGTGGTAGAAGAAGCTTTGAGTACAGTAAGAGGGGTTAATTTGCCTTCTGATAGCAAGAGTCTTGGTGACCAAACATTATTTATTATTGATGGAAGAGTTTTGGTTGATCATAGCATAAATAAAAAAAATATGTTTTGTGAGTGCATACAGTATTTTTAGGGAATAGATGATTTCTTTAGTGAAGCATTACTGTTTTTTGCTACAGTTTAATGTGTTATCAGAAGGTCTGAATAGTTATCCCTGTATTTCTTATAAACGTGGGAGAAAATTGAAGGATATGCTTGCACATAATTTCATTGCCAGTTTGTTTGATGTTTAAAGTTCCTCTTTTTCAAAACTCTCCCATTTGGTAGCAGTTCCAGCTGCAAGTTCATAGTAGATACTGTTCAAAAGATCAATCTTTTATTTCTTTAAATCTAATGGTAGGCATAGTTGCAATACAGAGGGCATTATTTATGCATTAAAATGTATGTGTGGTCTTTTTTATATGGAGGAGAGTAAGACAATGTTTAGGTTAAGGTTACAAGAGCATGTCAGAAACATCAGGAACTATAGAGTTGTCTCTTATTGTACAGTACTTTAAATTGCATCATAATTCTGATCTGACAGGTTTGAAAAGCACCATTTTGGAAAAGGTAAAATTTAAGCACGAAAATGAAATGGGCATCAAACAGAGCTTGTTATATAAGAATATATTTTTATTTTGTATTACACTTTAGTACCCTCAGGTCTGAATACAGATTGTTGTAACTGGAGAGTTTTAATTGACACTATTTTTATGGTCCAGTTTAATTATTTTATTATTTAATTGTTTAATTGTCTGATTGGATTTGTGACAGTGTTATAAAATGCTGTTGAATGTGTACTGTTTTACTCCTTGAAGGCTGTTGTGTAGCCGAGGCACAAGAGTGTGTCATTAATATTTTCTTTGTTTTTTACTGGTCTTTTTGTTGTTTTTTTGTATTTCATATTTGGTACTTTTGTGCTTTGTTGTATTTGATAAACCCATATGTCACCCGATAGTAGCCAATTGGCTCACAGACAGGACCCAGGAAGTTAGAATTAGGGAGTCCACCTATGAAAAGAGGTCAGTCACAAGTGGGTCACTCAGGGATCAGTCCTTGGATTGCTCCTTTTTGGCATTTACTTTTCTGAAGTCAAGACTAATGTCAGTGGTCACTTGCTGACTACATTTGCAGATGATTTCAAATTAGGAGCTGTCATTGAATCCCACACTGACACAAATCTTCTCCAGGAAGGGCTGACACAGACAAGCAACTGGTATCAGAGTCATGGACTGAAACTAAATGCGACGTTGTCCACTGCTGTTAACTATCATATTGACAACATACCCTGTACCATTGATCCAGTTGTCAGGGACTTAGGAACACACATAGACAGTAATCTAGACCTTTGACTATCATGTGTCTACAGTACTGAGGAAATCATTCTATGCTGTACAACTTATAAACAAAGGTATGGCATCTAGGTCCAAGGAAGTCATTGTTCCGCTATATTTTGCATTCATCGGACCTACCACTGAGTACAGTGCCCCTCTGGCATGTACTTAACCATGCATACCCAAAAATTGGATTGTCTAGAGAGGTTCCTCACTAAAAGAATATAGGGTGTATGCAAAATGTCCTATGCAGACCACCTCAAGACCCTATCACTGTATTCTGTGTCCTACAGGCTTTTGTGGGGACATCTATTCCTGGTATACAGGGCATTGTCAGACCCCATTCTGATGGACCTCCTCCATATCGAAAAAACAAACATCACCAGAATTACCCATTCTAAAGACTTAAATCTTGCCTATAATATAAATAGTACATGCTGGAAAGACAGGTATGTATCTCAGAGACTACCCTGTCTCTGGAACAGGCTTACCATCCATGTGAAGCAGAGCTCCTCCCTATCCTTAACTTGGACAATTGGATGGGGAACAGGAAATTCATCACTGGTTTGGCACCTAAGTCTCTAATGGACACAGGCAACTTATAAATCTCCCTGGCCCCTGCTTGCAAATGTTTTATCTCCCAAGCCCATACTTAAACTTATCAAGGGTATCAAAATGTATCAAAGGCCCTTGTGGTCATTAGCATAGTAGATACCTATGAACCTACTGGTGTTCTGCACCATCAGACAGTCATGTATATTCTCTAGAAACAACATATAAGGTATGGCCAATAAGCTGTGTTACAGCGCAGTGTGCAAAGGTGGTACACTTCAGTTACACATCACTGGAAGATGAGTGGGAAGGTACATGAAGAAGGGTGCATTGTACACAGTTATTGGTGTGATGAAGGCTGGGAACCATGAAGGTATTATGACCTCTGATATGACTGTCCATCATATACCCAGTAGTTCTGTTAAATTCAAGGGAGTAGTCAACACTGCGTCAACATACGGTGGATATACTGCTTGCCTTCTACCCAAGACACAAGCCACGTACCTTTTGGTCTGATTATATGATGTGATCTCCACATTATGATTGGATTGTGTGTCTGTTTCTTGATTCATCAAATTCCTCCATGTGTCTCATCAATGCAGGTACTGTAATGCCTGTGGCAGCAGTCTCTGGTATGTCTTGATACTATCTGTATTATACTAATATTAAAGTTGGAGTCAATGATTGCCACATGCTGTATTCCTTCACACAGCTGTTTGGACACAGCATGTGTATGTCATCTGTGATGTCCGTCACTTAACTAATAGGCAGGGAATAGACTTAGCAGACACATTTGATGAAATCTCTTTGAAGGGACAAAAGCACTTATGATGTTCTTTTGTTTGCTGTTCTGATAATAAATATTTCATCTTCCACAGCTTGTGAGAGTTGGTCATGTTTGGAATTGTTATTTCGTTGGGTTGGTGTACCACTTTTCAATTTATTTGAGACTAGTAGACACACCTGATGTACCAAATTGATCACTGCACCTGAGATATATGTCAGGTCACACATTTCAACATAATGAAATGCCACTTATGTCATACACTGGTCTACCCCTTTGGTGATACAGCTGTTTGTGGCCATATATGACAGTGTTGATTGAATGCCTCAGTGTGGATTTTTGTCAAATGTCTTGACCTGGTCAGGTTCCACAAGATGATACTGTTGTCATCATGCATGCCCTCAATGAACACTGTGGCACATCTATCAGATGTAACAGATCTGATGTAGCAGTGACATCTCACACAGGTCTGTTGCACACACTTGGAATATTACTATTGTACATGAAAAAGAGGTCCATGATAACAGGTTGGTCTACCTCACAGTCAAGGAGACTCAGGATGTCCCTATACATGAATGCATAAGGTGCTGACCCCCAACTCAGGTGGATGCATGTTGATGTACACCCTTGTATGGAAACATCCATAGGCCATGTGAAGAGTTTGTTGAACTGTGCATTCAACCATATCAGGAAGGTGTACATGCTGGGTCATGTCATAGGGGATTGGTGATGTTGTCAAAGCACATTGATTCCATGAGATGGGCCTGGATGAAGGCAAGACAATATATACTGCCTATTGTAATCTTGTCTAGGGTTTTGACACAATCACACATGCAGTCATCACCGAGGAAACAACCAAGTTGGGGATTAAACCTTACATCAGTTGATGGGTAAACAATTGGCTCACTGACAGAATACATCATGTGAAAGTTGGTGAATCAGCCTATACCAGTAGAGCTGTCACCAATGACAAACCCCAGGGATCTGTGTTTGGCCCTTCCCTGTTTCAACTGTATATCTCAACAGTTCAATCTAAAGAATATGGCCTTTGGCTTACCAAGTTTGCTGATTCTTGCATATTGTGTGCAATCATCGAGTCCACCAGTGGTGAACATAGTAGAGGAGGAGGTAAGACACAGAACTGAATGGTGACAAAGGTAAATGATGTAGAAATAAATGCAGAAATGTGTATTTGTAATGTTGTCCATCTGAAAATGGAGTTCCATGTTAATCACAGCACTGACAACAGTCCTGCTATGTAGAAACCCAGTGATCCAAGCACTGGGAACACATTTAAAGAGCCAATCTAAACTTTGACCACCAAGTGTCCACACTGCTATGGAAAGCCTATATTGCACACATTATAATTCATGCTATCATATTGAGATGTTAGGATTGTATGACAGCAATGTAGTCAAAATTTATTACAGTACTAATAGAGTATAATGTGCATTTTTACATGTACCTCACAAGACACACATAGCAGCTAGAGAAACCACAGGGCTTTCTCAGCAAGATAACACAAGGCCTATACACCATGCCATGAGGTATGTGGATAGACTAAAAGCCATGTCACTGTAAACTTTGCTGCATATGATTAGGTGACTTCCACCTGGCCCCAGACCAGTCTCTGACTCTGCCCTGCTGTCAGTACTGCATATCAAAAAATGTAATATAGCTGATGACATCAGCAGTGTCTTTTGAGAAGATGACAGTGTCCCACACACTGGTGTAAAATGCTCTCTGTAAAGTCAAACAACAGCTCACACACACACACACACACACACACACACACACACACACACACACACACACACACACACACATGCACACATAGTTGATTGGAGTGAAAATAGAGCCCCTACCTATCTAAATACACAAACTACAGAACACAGTACTTTATACAAGTGCCACAGCTTAAGTCTGACTTGGACTGTGTCCAACAACACTTTATAGCTGATGACATCAGCAGTCTCTGTTGAGGAGAAGATAACAGTGTCACATATACTGGGGTAAAAGATTCTCTGTAGTGTCAAGCAGTAGCACACACACACACACACACACACACACACACACACACACACACACACACACACACACACACACACATTTGACTGGAGTGAGACTAGAACCCCAACCTAAGTACACAGACTACAGAACAGTACTTAATGCAAGCACCACGGCACAAGTCTGATTTATACAAGAGTGCAGGTGAACCTATAGTAAATGACCTCAACAGGCCATTTGGGAGACAAGAGTTTAGCAGGCCTGTATGAAATGGATATGCAGACATGAGCAAGGATCGAAATACTGGCAATCCTTGTAATTTGAGAAGTAACTGTAGGATATATAAGTCTGCTTTGCTGTTCAGACACACACACACACACACACACACACACACACACACACACACACACACACACACACAACAAACACACACTTGACTGCAGTGAGAATGGAATTCCTACCAAAGTACACATATTACAGAGCACAGTACTTAACACAAGATCCATGGCACAAGTCTGATTTATACAAGAGTATAGGTGAATTTATAGTAGCTAACATCAGCAAACCATGTGGGGGACAACAGATTGTGAGGCCTGCATAAGCAAATAGCTTCATAGGTTCTTATGAAGCTACTAGCTTAATAGCAGTAGGGAATTTAGATGTGTAGCTGTGTAAAAACACAAGTATCCTTACTGAGTATAGTTGGATGGTCGTTTTCAGCAGAGAGTGTTTGTGAGCAGCACCAACTGGACCTCTCCATGATGGACATAGGTGCCACCCTAGAGGTGGCTTTACAATCACCCTGTGACAAAGGAGGTACTACCAGCCTAGCTATCTGGAATTTTGTAAATAATTATATGTCATTTGTGAATAGCAACATGATTCATATAAGATACTTGTGTTACAAATATATTAGAACTGTATGTCAGGTGTATATCAAATTGTTGGTACAGAAGTGTGTGTTGAAAAAGTTTTTGCAAAGTGCTTAAAATTTAACCACATCGTGCCCTACTGGAATAGAACAGAAATGTATATACATTATTGTAACTGTTTACATGTATATTTTAACAGTGGAAAGTGGGATACAGAAGGTTAACTTCAGAAAAATAGTCGAAATTAAATTACTTTATGGCAGTGCAGCAATGCACATAATGGGCCGGAATCACGAAGGCTTGCACGGAGTCTAAGAGTAGAGTAAGACTCCATGCAGCCAACATGTCTGCCGAGCGATCCAAGAACAGCCGGCAGGGGCGTGCAAGAGAGCTCCTAAAACGACTCTTACACGGACAGGGCTAGGGTATGCAAATTACCTAATTTGCTGCTGAAAGTTATGCAAATGAGGTAAATTTGTGATCCAGGAAACCCTAACCTGTCCGAGTAAGAGTAGTGTTATTTGCAGAAATGTACTCCGTTGTCAACTGAGTACCATTCTGAAAATAGCAAAACGGAGCCGTGATAGCTCCAAATAAAGGATGCATCCAGTTGAGGAAGCATGCCAATGGCCAAATATACGGCCATTGGCAATTCTTCCCGTTGCAAAATAAAAAAAAATATTTTTTTTACCTCGATCTCCGAAGTTTAAGCATAGTGCAACGTCGCGTTACCTCGATCTCCGAAGTTTAAGCGTAGTGCAGTGTCGCGCAAAAGTGCTGCACTGTAAAAACCATGAAAAAAAATAAATAAAAGCCACAAATAGGGATATTACACTAAATATTCAACTGCTATGCAAATGAATGGCAAGCTGAAGACAACATGTCTACTGAGTAGAGGTTGCTAAGGGGGGAAGCTCAGTCTAAGAGATGTAACCAAGCATTAGTAGGTAATCCTATGCAAATGAGTGTAAGGATAGTGAATCCCAATTTCACATGGCATATGAGCAAAGTCTGTGGAGTGTAAGAGTAGGATAAGGGGAGTATCAGAGTAGAAGATAGGTGACATCATGAAGGGGTATGTATGAAAGAATGTAAGTTCATTGGAGCAGACTGGCATGTGTTTGCTGCCAGTTACCCATCACTGGAAGAGGCGTGTCAACAGGTATCCTAGCTAAAGGCAAGAAATTGAAGGTGTATGCCATGGATAACACTAAAGTTTCTTGTAGAAGTGCCTGCAACATGTATGCGCACGTGTGCGCACCTGTAAAACCGAGTAAGACTGTGTGTGCGTGTGTGCGCCTGTGTGTGCGCCTTTAAGCCGGAGTAAGCATGTGTAAGGTTGTTGAAACCTGTGTAAGTGCGTTTGCGCCTGTGTGCACGCGTTTAAGCCGGAGTCAGCAAGTGTTAGGCCGTGTAAGCATGTGTGCGCGTGTTTGCGCTTGTTTGCATGGTGCTGCCCCCTGTGGAAACAGAAAGGGAAAAGGAAGCACAACAAATAGTAGGAAGTTAACCAAGGAGAACTAGCAGAGCTAGCAGGTGAAAACAATCAGAATCAGCCAATCACACAGGCAATACACTAGCCCTGCCCAGCCCTGCACTTAAAACTCTGCAAACAACTTTCCACTATGTTTTTCTCAGAGACACTGCAACACTGCAGTAAGCTAGTAGAAGTGAAAACTGAAAAAGCTTTACTGAGACAAAGAAATGTTAGGGCCTGCCACTGCTGTTATAAGGCGACATATGCAACATGCTGAGTGTGGTGACAATGCAAATGCTGCTGAGAAACCCACAGTGAGGAGACGGAGAAGAGTGTACAGGCCCAGGGTAACCTACCAGGGGCTACATGAGCTGGAGATAGTGGAGAGCTATAGAGTGGACAGAGACCTCATGCAGCAAATTGTTGAGCTGTGCAGGCCACACCTCACACACAGAACCAACAGAGGGGAACTCATCCCAGTGGAAACCAAGGTATGTGTTGGCCTAAGAATACTAGCAACAGGTACCTTCCAGAGACCAACTGGTGATATGATGGGGATTTCACAGGCATCAGCATCCAGGGTACTGCACCAGTTCCTGAATTCCATGTCAGCACATGTCGGTGATCATGTATATTTCCCTAATTCCCGTGAGGTATTGGCCAGCAATATGCATCTTTTCTAGCAAATAGTGGAATACCCTGTGGTAGTGGGTGCAATAGATTGCATGCACATATGCATCAAAGCACCAGTTGGTGAGCGGGGTAGGGCCTACTTTAACCACAAGGGTTTCCCCTCCATCAACTGCCAGGTCGTGTGTGATGCCCAGGACATAATAATGAATGTGTGTACTGGCTGCCTTGGAAGCTACCGTAATTCCCATATCTGGCATCTGACACAGCTGTACCAGACATTTGCCAATGGGGACATCCCTCATGGTCACCTAGTGGGGGATGCTGGATATGGACTGGAGCCATGGCTGATGACACCCATCAGAAATGCACACACACCTGAAAAGGAATGCCATATTGAGGCACACGCACAAACACGAAATGTAATCGAGCATGTGTTTGGGCTGCTCAAGTCACGGTTCCGGTGCCTGGACACATCTGATGGAGCCTTGCAGTACTCACCAACTACATGTACCCAAATTGTCATGGTATGTTCTATGCTACATAATATGATCCTGCGAAAACAGCTGCAGCAGGAGCAGCATAGGGCCAGGCCAAACAGCCCCCCACCATTGCCAGGGCCATCACAGGCAGAGCGTGACTCGGAGGAGGAACAACCTGAGCCTGCCCCAGTAGGCAGAAGGAGGCGTGCCCAGTATGCTTTGGCCTTGGCAAAGAGGCAATGCATAGCATATACACTGGCTCAGTAGGAACCCTGGAAATGATACCTCTCTCTGACTCACACATATAGTAAAAGGGATGCCTAACTTGACACTACCTGTTTTCAAACATGTATAGCGAGTGTACAATGTGCATCTGACATAGGCAGCCCTGCAGCACCACCTGAGGCATGATTGCCATGTTTTAAGTAATACAAAGCAGTGCTAAACAGCTTTTATCACTATTTAGTATATGTAAACAAAATTGCACACAGTAAGTTGCACAACTTTGGGCAATGTTGAGCAATATTGGGCAACGTTCAGCAATGTTGGTTAATGTTGAGTAATGTTGGGCAAGTTTGGTCAAAGTTGAACAAAAGCAGGTAAACATGGTCATATTTGCTTTACTGTTCCTTAAGCAGTCTGGTCTGCCTAGTATGAAAATATGAAGCAGTGACAGTGCTTGAACCCAGGATACTGTGCACTATAGTCACAGTACTGAACCATTAAACCATGACAGTACTTCTCTAGTCAGCTGGTGTGAAGAAATGTTGATAAGTCTATGCAAAGTGTCTCATGGAAACCCTGCAGACACAGCATAATCCCTGTAGAGTTATAACACAAAGGTGAGCCCTGCAGTAAAAATACAACTTGATTTACAATTGACATATAGTATAAATGTTAATATTGGGCGTGTTCACACACGTCAACAAATGTAGTGGACTTCACACAGCAGCATACTGAAAGGTCACACTGGGCATGCTCACACACTTAGGCCATGTCTGAGTACAGCAGTGGACCACACATATCTGGTAGTTGCATGTGTTAACCCAGGAACCTCTCACAATTCACCAATCCTGACTTCTGCACACAGTGATATGACAACAGACACATATATAATATATTGGAACCCTGTCATAATCAAATATGTACTACAGATACTTAGGTTGTTCATAGAAAGTTGAAAATCAAAGAAAATAAAAAACTGAAATGAGTATCATCAATAAACAATGTGCACTCCAAACACTGTCCAATCCAGGTCATGAAAAGATTATCTGCGAAGGAGTCCATACAGAACCATGACACTTCCTTCAGCTATGTCATAAATAGCAATGTACACTCATATATGTCCTCAGTCAGGGCCAACTGTAAATGACTGACAATGCCAACATCCTGTCAGACAGGCCCATACATACATACCCACCTCCCACTGACAAAAGGCCCTATCATCATACCAGGAGATATCACATGTAAAATGGTTAAACAGCTCCTTCCAAAGCTGAAAACATGGCATCAATTGGATTACATTGTGCCCCTATATGTGTCATAAGTGAACTGCAGAACAAACAGACCCTGCACTTGTACAGTCTGTTGAGCCTCATCCTCTCTACAGGATATGAAACTGTTGAATGGGTTGCAGCAACATATGGCACACTACACAAGCGTTGGTGCACAACAGACCATGGGAACTATAGTCTTATAAGCCTAAGAAGTCTGATCAGCAAGGCCATGGAGTCCATCATGATTGAAGTCAGAAACAGAGCTATTGGAAGCCTATAAACACACAACCCTACCAACTTTGGTTTTGTCATGGGCAGATCATGGTTCCCAAACCTGTTAGAGTGTTTGCAAGGCAGCCACCCAGGACATACATCAATGAAATGAGCTACACACTTCCCACATACACTTTGAATAGCCCTTTTCCAACATACCAGACACATGTGGTATCCACAAAATCAACAACCTGTGCATAAATATGTATTGTCATCAGATGGATTGGCAACTTGGCCACAGATAGATCACACAAGGTAAGAATTGTGGAGTACTGTTCAAATTGGTAACACCTGCT
Organism: Protopterus annectens; assembly: GCF_019279795.1. Classification (NCBI taxonomy): domain Eukaryota; kingdom Metazoa; phylum Chordata; order Ceratodontiformes; family Protopteridae; genus Protopterus; species Protopterus annectens. The sequence continues at coordinate 720,323,557 of NC_056729.1, forward strand.
GTCCCCCATGGCTCAGTCCTGGGATTGCATAAAACTAAGTGCACACACATTACCATGTCTAGTCTGATGATGTCAGCATCCCACAAATATAGCAATGGAAATGAAAACTCCCAATAAAGCATATAGCGAGTCATGTTAATGCGTATCTCTCCAGCACAATAACATAGTTAGGTAGGGGTTTGAATCCTGCAATTGCTGAGTGTGTGTGTGGGGGTATGTGTTTGTGTGATTTCCTTTGAGAGTATTGCCATTTTTGGAGACTAGGAAAACACCTTAAAAGTGTTATATTCCTCTTTGGCAAGTCTGATGATGTCAGCATCCTACAAATATAGCAGTGGAAATGAAAACTCCCAGTAAAGCATATAGCACATTGTGTTAATGTGTGTCTCTCCAGTGTCCTAACATAGTTAGGTAGGGGTTAGAATCCTGCAATTGCTGAGTGCGTGTGGGGGGGTGTGTATGTTTCTGTGTGATTTCCTTTGAGAGTAGTGCCCTTTTTGGCGACTAGGAAAACACCTTAAAAGTGTTATATTCCTCTTTGGCAAGTCTGATGATGTCAGCATCCTACAAATATAGCAGTGGAAATGAAAACTCCCAGTAAAGCATATAGTGCATCGTGTTAATGCGTATTTCTCTAATATCATAAAATAGTTAGGTAGGGGTTTGAATCCTGCGATTGTTGAGTGCGGGGGTGTGCATATTTCTGTGTGATTTCCTTTGAGAGGAGTTCCCTTTTTGGAGACTAGGAAAACACCTTAAAAGTGGTATATTCCTCTTTGGCAAGTCTGATGATGTCAGCATCCTACAAATATAGCATTGGAAATGAAAACTCCCAGTAAAGCATATAGCGTGTCGTGTTAATGTGTATCTTTCTATTATCATAACATAGTTAGGTAGTGGTTTAAATCCTACAATCTGCGAGTGTGTGTGTGTGTGTGTGTGTGTGTGTGTGTGTGTGTGTGTGTGTGTGTGTGTGATACTGTTGGTCAATGTGTTGTGGGTTTAGCTTTTACTACTGTATAACAACAGTATGTGTATTACACACTTCAGGTATCTGTGTGGCAAATACATATATGTACATGTGACCTCAATTAGTTCATAGGTGTGAAGCCTGCTTTCTACATGAATACATCTGTTACCTATGACAGATTTTGCTGCTGCTACTCAGACCTTCGGTCACATATGTATGTTTGTGACAAGGCCAGCCACTGTAGTGATCTGTGGCCTAGGTCATCTGTGTCACACATCACCATGACAGTTTCTATAGAATAGTGTGAGTGAGGGTTCATGCCTGGGGTATACTTCAGGCATGTTCCAACACAACAAAGTCTGTCAATAATGGACATTCATTATAGGTGTACAACAACTTTGTGGATATGCATACAGACCCCTTATTGCTTATGTGATAACCGAGGGACTTCAGAATACCTATGGAAATGTGAATAGCAAAGGACAGATGACATAACACTTGGCTGTATGTACACATCGGTACCCGTTCTACATGTGTGGGGCTACTACCTATATGGTACTGTCGGGATACTATGTTTAGTAAATGTGGATGACTATGCTATATTTGGCTTACAGCTTTACAGCATGGGTTGGACAACAGGTATCTGTCTGTATGATACCCTTGTGAAGGATAAGTGTCTCATCTGGAGAATGCATTGTAGGCCACTGTATGCATTTCCAGATGTGGACGGACATATCCCTAGTGTGTTTGCTTGTACATAAGAGGGCTATAAGCCAAACAGGAGTGATTCCAGGAATGGGTGGCAGTCAATACCACTGGTTACTGTTATAGTATAGTACTGGACAGATCCAAATGCTACTGAGTTTCCTACATCTGTGTGTCAGTTGTCAAGACATCATCTAATGATTGGTTATAGTCAGGCTGTTGAGGTCGTGTATACTACCAGAATTCAAACCAATGACAGATAGTAACAGTATCACCCACAGCATAGTGTCAAACCATGTCATACACACATGTGTACCCAAGTTAAAACATATGTGTATTAAAATGCATACTGGCCGCCAATAGAAACTATGAAGTGTTGACACTGTGTAATACAGGGCATGTCACCCTTCCCATGTGTCCACTATGCACATACATGCAGACAGTGCACCTCCACCATGTTCACAAATGTACACCTGCAAATCTGTACTGCACACATCACACACATACTGTCCACTCACCAACACATGCTGCCAAAACTACACACATCAGCCAAGTGGCACATGAGCGGATAATACATTGTTGGAATTAACACTGTTGTAAACAATACTACATTGATAATCACAGCTTTAATGCATCATGCCTGCTTAGATATACCTACAAGGATATCATTACACTGTACTGTTGACAACATGCTAACATTGCTACACTGCTATAAAGTCACCCTGTGCATCAGCACCATGTTAGCATGTTCCTGCTTCAATGTTACAGATGACAGGAGGTGGCACAGTTTCATCATATGCACAGGGTGTGTTATTGGTTTGCCAGAGCCTGACATTGACCCATCCAATCGACATGTATGTGTGTGTGTGTGTGTGTGTGTGTGTGTGTGTGTGTGTGTGTGTGTGTGTGTGTGAGGGACAACAGTACAGCATGGGCCAATGCTGATGTAATGTGTGTGTGTATGTGTTAGCCCTAGGTGTTTGAATTTATGTGTCTGTGTCTGCATGCACACAGTTCCACCATGTGGCTGCCATATACGGGAGGTTGTGGGACAGCCACAGACTGTACCTGCCAGGCTGTAAAGATCACTGTCTCTGGCCACGGACACAGTACCTGTGCCTGGCAGGGGTGCAGCAGACAGTATTGGGTACTAAGCCAGAGTGGGTACTATCATCAGAGGCAGAGGGATGTTGACTGGACCCATGTCCCTGCTGGGACTGGCCAGAGCCACGTGCATGTGGTCTTCTATGACGGTCTATTGACAGCCCAGCTCCAACATTGCTGGGGCTGGTACTGCCACTACGGGAGCAACTGTGACTTGTCTGTCATCCGCGATGACTGCCAGCCGATGATGTTGCTGGCATACATCCACGTCGACGTCTCGGCCGTCCTGCACTGTCCTGGCACATGGACATGACATTGCGGAGGACATCTAATGTCTCCCCCCAACATCTATCAATGACCTCGGTGTAGTGACGCACTGCACCGGCAAGGTCACGGGTACTGTCATTGATAGCGGTGTTATGGGCCCTCTGCGCCCTCAGTCCCTGTCTGGTGTACCATTCCATACATGCCTGTTCCTGCATTACAGCCCAGAACATACCTGAGGTTGTAAGACCTGTGGGAGCATGTCTGCCAGGGGCATTACGACCAGCAGTGCTCTCACGAGAACCCCTGGACATCCGCCTATGTGGTACCATTCCAGGAATCTGGGTATGCCTGCTGTGAGGGGATGCATGTGCCATAGATACCACACTATCCTGGTCAATGCCTACTGTATGCTGTCCCTCAGCTAAGGCCATTGGTGATGAGGGATGTATTGGCAGTATGAATGTGCGCATAAATGGCGTGGAAAGCTGTGTACTGTCGATTGGTGGACCAACGACAGACCCTGTCAAACCTGTCGGTGCCACAACACATGTTTTATCATTTCCACTATTTGTGGCAGTGTCTTCAGGTTCCCTGCTGCACTCAACCAACACAACCTCAGCACCTGTGAGAGGGAGACAGGAAACACACTTTACAATCTGTACATGATGTTAGCACACATGCACACATGCACACATGAACACATGCACACATGAACACATGCACACATGAACACATGCACACATGCACACATGCACACATGCACACATGCACACATGAACACATGCACACATGCACACATGAACACATGCACACATGCACAAATGAACACATGCACACATGCACACATGCACACATGAACACATGCACACATGAACACATGCACACATGCACACATGCACACATGAACACATGAACATGAACACACGCACAGATGCACACACGAACACATGCACACATGCACACATGAACACAAGCACACATGAACACATGAACACAAATACACTACTCACTAAAGTAGACACACACACACACACACACACACACACACACACACACACACACACACACACACACACACACAACAACATCAATCCAGAACATACCCATTAGTGGTTGATGGTGGAGTACAGTATCACAGTCAAAGAGTCCTATCACACGTGTCAGCATGCAAGATGTGTGTTGCTCAACAGCATGCAGTGCGAGTGCAGCGAGTCCTTGTTAATAACAGTATACATGTCTTTGATGCATGTGTGTTGTTCAATGATTGGCCTCACCCTGGAACACAATGTGTACATGGACACAGCATTGCTGTGCAAGTATTAAATGATTTTCAATATCCTGTGCACCATCACTCACAGGTATACATACCATGGCTGAATGCACACAACTGTCAGGTGTATAGCAATGAATGCTATGTGTTGTACTGCAGTTACTGTAGCTAGATGCAGTGTAGTACCATGAACCATCATCAGGCAGCATCATGTGGTCAGTCAAGGCCACTAATGTGTGCCACACTGGCAACTATCTTGCTGTACCTGAACTGCAGCACTGTGGCTACATTAACCATTTCACAGGCAGTTGTTACATGGGTATGTAAGATGTTCAATAGGGAGCATTGCCTAATATGAATGTGTTGTTTGTTGAAGAGTTTTGCACTGCCCCATGATAGGCCTCTACCCCTCAGGTATAGTATGTGTGCTGTGTGGATGACATTTGGGATACTGGAGTCTGACCTTACAGCAGGTGTCTAAATATGCCATGTGTATCATATTAACATGTATTGTGTATGAAAAGGTAGTGTATGTTGTGTGCATGTGTATTGACTCTGCCTATACAATGTCCACTACAGTGTACCACAATTGTTTGGGATGCTCTGTGTATAACATGTGTTTGTGGCAGCTACTCATGTTACTAGGATGTGCATAGTCCCACAGAAAACATGCAGAGCATGCATTATGTGTAAGTGTTTTACATGTTTATATGGCCTACAACTCACCTATGACATGCACATGTTATTTGCCATATTAAATGTAGAACACTCACCAGCATGGGTCTGCTGTCTTGCTGTCACACCAGAGGGACCTACAAGGATATGAGACAGTTTGTCAGTGTCAACAACTGTGGCATTGCTGCTGTGAGTTTACAATTTTACAGTAGTACAAAGGTTGACAGTCATAGGCATGCAGATTATGTTCCAAATTATCAGTATTGCACAACACCAGGCTCTACATCTTCCAAATACACAATACACATCTGACATATGCATGTTCTAACAATCGAGCTAACAGTAGTCTACAGATATGCCATGTTACCTGCATGATCCGAGTCAACTTGCTGGGTGACTCTGGCCTCCATGATGACACATGTCTTTTGTAGTGGTTGTCCAGGAGCCACCATGCTGAGGAGCAGCTCTTCCACTCTGGTGAGGGGCAGATGTGATGCTGCACCACCACCTGTGGCAAGCTGTTGTCTGCGGACATCAGAGGCATGCTGCCGGACATGTCTGATTAAATCACTGCAGTGATGGCGTACCTGCTCATAAGTCCGGTTATGCATGCCTACGTCATTAACCCGACGGACAACATTTTGCCACAGTGCAGTGCGCTCATGCTGGTCCTGGCTGGTTCTAGAGAACAGCAGGGTGTGATGTAATAGGGCGGATATAATTATTTCCTCCTCTTCATGGGAATACGCAGGGTTGCGATGGTGAGGCATGTCCCTGGAAGACAATAAAACTATTATTGTGAGCAAGTCATGTGGCACACTTAACATTCTAAAGTACAGATATCAATGAAATGCCATATATAGCAACCTATTGGCTGTCAGTAGATACACACTTTTAATACCACACATCAGTGCTCAGCCCACAACTGCCTGACAGTGCCTGGCACGTTCTATATATTAAACCATGTTTTGCACAGCAACAAAGTGAAACCAGTATGTAAGACTATACAACAGCACATGGCACACTGTATGTGACACAATGCACCACCTATCCACAGGAGGTATATATGAAGCTAATGCATACAGAAATATGTCATCCATTGAAATAATTGTAAAGTACAATTACAATACTACCAGTACACCACACTACTTGTTGATAGCAAATCCCTAAGTAACATATGTGCACATTCATTAATATAGGTGGCATACTGCTGTACTACACTATACATGTTGCTAGATATGCACGTATATCCTGTAACACACATACGACCAAGGCCATGTTACAGGCATAGCCACACACACATCAGACATACCTACAAGACACAAAGGTATGGCAACTCAGATGAGCTTTACCTGTGTACCATATAGTAATGTGTGTCAACACTTACAAAACCTTATGTCTGAGGTATGTAATGTGTGAGGACTACAGGTAACAAACAAAACAGTGTTTCCAAGCAATGTGGATATACACCATACTGTGCTGTTTAGGCCTACAGCTTCAGGTAGTACTACAGTTCATACGGGATTTGTATTCACTAGTGTTAACAATCAGTAAGCATACATGTACTGCTTTAGCCTACAATGGCACACTCCAGTCAACACCATGGGACTATGTCACACCGTATACCATACTGCTTTTCCTGCCTAGCAATAGCATACATATATTTTGCGGGGATCAGAGCTAGAATACTACATACCATGATATAAATAGTTTCCCACTAGGCTATCACACATATACACAACGTTGACACATTCACCTACACATTCACCATCACACTCAGTTAACCTCACACAGCAATTAATGCAACATGTACATGCGTGTGTGTATCAGGTCCTAGGTAGCTCATAGGCTATTAGGCGTAGGGCCTATAGAAGCCTAGCCATATGGTACTCTGCCCTTCAACAGCCATGTAATTTAAGTTCATGTGCCCCTGTCATGCAGAGCCACAGAGGTGATTCCCGGGTTGTATTTCCTATCTCACATCCATTCATCATGATTATTCATGACGACTGCTAATGAGGACCTTTCTTTGCTATTGATAGGTAGTTAGTTCCAGAGTATGGTATGTGTCTGAGATGAGAATGTACCACTCCAGCATGTTCTGCTTTTTGACGTTACAAGGTTTAGATCAGTACAGTGTGTAGCTTGTAGGGATTTTGATCTGTTTACATGGAGCATGTCCAACACTTGTGGGTTTGGCATAGCTTTGTATGTTAGGCAGAGGTTGGCTCTGGGTAGGCAGTATGCGACACATTGTAGCTGTGGTTTTGGAAGACAGTCTGCATAGGGCATCTGTTTGAGTCTGGTAATTCTCTTTGTGGTGTTTGTGCCTGGAGTCTACAGTTGCTGTAGATGTCTTCTGAGGTACATACCAAAAGGGCCACTGTACTCTATGATGGGTTTTATGACTGATGAGTGGAGTGGAACACTGACCTCTTATTCCATGGATAACACACCTTTTGTGATGACATGTGGACCATACACAGTTTACATGACTCATGTGGCACTGTGATTATCAAAAGGGACACTACTGTCCATCCCTGTCCCGTGGTCTCTTATCACACTGTTGGTGTTGAGTAGACTACCACCTATGTGGTAGTTCATGGGTACAGGGTTTTTAACAAAAGGGATGGCAATACATTTACAACATTGAGCTTGAGCGTACATATAAACATCCATTGGTGTACATATAGATTTACATGTAGGCACATATACAGTCCACCTTTCATGGTGGGAATATCAATTATGCAAGGGTTGAGAGAGATACAGTTATGTAATAATTTTGCACAGTCTTGTGCAGAATGCATTGAGGGTATTCTCAGGCCATGTATCTTTAGCAGGACTCCCTGTCTGGAAGACTAAAAACTTAGCAAATCATACCCACAGCGTTTAAACACCACATGACATATACCAGCACTGTATGCTGCCTTGTTTGCCACACACTACAACCTACATGAAAATATGCACATAACAACCTTCATCAACATATATATGTCCACCCTTCACAAACAGTTGCAGTATGTACCTTGTTCTATGCACATGTTAAGATGCTAATATATCTGACACATAAATATCTCTACATATGTGTGTGCCATACACACACAATGTACACACTGTTGTACATACATAGACCTCACGGATGACCTGTTGGGCCTTGCTACAACATGAACAGTTGTCACATGTGTGCATAACAGTAATATTACAGGGAGTATTTATAGCTGCTAATGCTACATTACTATACTAGCCTGGTACAGCAGTTGCCAATGCTAAGCTGCACATTATATGACTATCATGCATGGGTTACTCTGTCACATCCAGGTTTATATAGCTGTTTGCACTACTCCCCCAGACAGCCATTATACACAGTACTGTACAGAACATAGATGACATGATTGGATGTTTGACATTAAATGCAGAGCAACAAATGTCACAGTTATGTCCCACTGCACACAGCTACACACTAATTTGTCCATGGCAGTAGTCATGCATGGCATCAGTGCATACATACCTACTGCTGCCACATATGCATGTTTCAAAGTATTTATAGTACTCTTCATAAACATCTACGACTTGCCGGTAATCACATATCTGTTACATACCTGTTTGTCACTTTCAGGTCCGTCTGTGTATGTTTTGACAATTTCTTTTGGTGTTACTTAAGTAAAGGTTGATTTTACTTAATTTCTTTTGGTTATTAATTAAGTTTTTTTTTTACTTAATTAATATATTTGGTTGGTAATTCACTCAAGTCATTTTACTTAATTAAACTTTTGTGTTATTAAGTAATAATTATTTTTTACTCCTCCCCAAGTTCAGTGATGCTTTAACACGTGCAATGTAATGATTGCATGTGGTGATAGCAAGTACAGTCTGATTTTATAGGTATCTGCACATGTGCATGTGATGACCTCTGCACCAATAGGTGCCCAGCATTTGGTAAATGCATATAGCCTGCTGTGTGGTAGTTGCAGTACTCACTGTCATAGCAATCCAATGCTATAAATTGCTAAGTTTTGTAGGTGTAGCCCTTTCATATTTCCAGAGTGGGGCCCATGTTTGTTTGCTGTGGACACTTGTTTAAGTCAGAAGGTTGGTATACTTCTTATATCTGAAGCTAGAGGTGTAGACAGTGATGTACATGTTGTACTCAGACCTGACTGTTGCCACTTCCAGTACAGAGCTATCAGTGTAGAGTTTAACTCACCCCTACAAATGCTTACACAAGATATATGTGAGTATGTAGTTTATTTTCTACTTATGTAATTAACTGCCATACAAAAGTGGTTATTGAGAATTATTCTTTTGACACATGAACTGTTTGTGAACTGTTATACTGTGCATATTGATGTACTCACTTCTGCAGGGTTTGTGTATTTTTATTGTTGACATTAGCACAGGATTCTCAGGTAAACTGGACAATTCCACTACTGAGTATGCCTACCTACATCCTTGGTTGACCCTAAACACACAAGTATATTTATTTTTTTTGGTGGGGGGATGCAGACATACAGAGAGCATTATGTCTTATTATGTGAGTGTTATCTTACTGGACTTAAAGGACTGATGTGTACCTGTTAGTTTATCATGGCAGGTGGTCTGTCTGCAAAGTTCCCAAATGTGAACCTATCCAGATGGTAGCCAGATGTTAGCCTGTTATTCTTTGTCTCTGCAACCCACCGGTGTTCTTAGTACTGGTACAATGGCATTGTTACAGTCAGTTGCTACCAGTACATGGCTACATCCTTTTGTATTTCTGTTTTGTACTCCTACATAAGGGTATGCTTGTGGAAGTCCTCACAAAGCTATTTGCAGAGTGTGTAACAGCAGATAGGCTGATATGCCTGTGTGTTTGTGCCTCTGCCAGGCCTATGACACACTCAGATACATATTTGCTTGGAGTCAGGGATAGGTAGTTAAAAGTGAGGTACACCTTCCAACTAATAGAGACAGTAAGCGTAGACTTGAGTGAAGCAGTGCATATGGATTAGTACTCCTTTTATGAAATACAAGCAGTGTCTACTGTTACTATTGTGATTATTCATTGTGTAATACACCACCTCTCTGACTAACGTCAGTACTTTTCAGAGGGATTCAGAGGGACACAGCTAAAATATGTTTCATAATCAGGGACATCCCTGAAAATTAGTAACAGTTAGGAAGTATGGCCTCTGCCCTAATCAGATATGCCAGTGTGTGTCCTGCTATGATACGGTGTGGGGGTTGTAAAGTGCCTCTATAACATTTTTTGCTGCTAGAATGGCTGCTTCTCTTATCACAGTCATGTAATGCAATTCCACAACAATTGCTGGTAAAGATCCACAGAACAAGCTTAGTGTTATGGCCTTCCTATGTTTCCTTTACATTCACTCATTGTATTGCATGATATATTTATTTCAGCACCAAGTTATTGTATATCTGCTGTGGCTTAGTGGTAGTTCATGCAGTCAAGTGTGTCCAAAGTCTGGGGTTCGAGACTGATAGAGGTGTTTTATTTTGCTGCTGAGCAGAACAAGGGTACTGACATACAGAGTGATTAAGGCACTTTTAAGCAGTTGTAAGCGGGTTTGCGTGAGTTTGCGTGACGCTTAGCGATGCTAAGCTTAGTGCACACATGCGCACACTCGCTAAAACTTGCTAACTACTGCTTAAAAGTGCTTACTCCCGCTAACCCCCACGCTAATTTCTTTGAAAGAAAAGAACATGGGGAGATAGGAAAGTGGTGAAAAAGGGGGCACAAAGAGGGAAAGACAGTGGGGAAACCAGCTCAGGATGTGCAGGACAGGTGTAGGGAAGGTCCATAGCTTCCCATTTCTTTACCAGCAACAGCTGTGTATATGTTACAAATTTGGAGTGAAATTTGCAAACTTCCACCCCTGAGAGAGGGGTGAGGACAACAAAGTATGTTGTACTGCCAATTCTAATTATCAGTTTACATGTCCAGCAGACATGTATGCAAAATGGGTAGCTATGTATGGGGCGTAAATTTTTGTGGGAACAGATTGTCCTTTTTTTTTCAGTTGAGAGTGGAATGTGAGGTAGAGGAAGTAGGTATATTTGGGGAGGTAGGTTGGGGAGGTAAACAGACAAGACAAACAAGATGCATACATGGGCGGAGTATGACACATGGGGTTGGTGAACACAACTGACGGGGATGGATGTTTGGAAATCGCAAGCCCATGAGCCCACAGATGGTAACAGTGGGACTGAGATCCCCACCCATGGGCAGTCACCACTGCACCTTCACAGCCCCGAGAGTGAATGTGCTGGGGGCTGCGTAGGAGGGGCAGGCTCACCTGTGAGTTGCGCCACTCTCGCCTCGAGCTGGTGTAGGGGATCAGTGACTAAACGCTGGATCTGTCTATGCACCACAACCCGGACCCTTCAGAGGGTGACAGGTGGCCCTTCTCCGCCCACGCTTGCAGGGGGAGGGATGAGCCCCCATCCCCTGCAGCACTTCCACCCGAAGGTGGCACAAGACCAACGGAGGAGTGTAGCCCGGGCTGGGCACCGGACCTGCTGGTGCCAGGTGCAATCACCAGCTGAGGAGGGACAGGTGGGTCCGCTGGGACTGGCCTTCCCATACATTCTGTGATTATGTGTGTTTAATTACAACATTGCAACAGCATTCCAAATTAGTTGTAACAGCATCCAGTAATATTCCCATTAACCCAATGCACCAGGGTTCCAACAGTTGAACAGCAAGCATAACACATGCATATATTGAACAACAGTGGACATTACAACAGCATGCAGGGATGATTGGTGGCAACAGGCCACCAAGATTGTGGTGTTTGAACAGGACACATGCATCAAAGCATATGCAGATATTTATAGAACAATAGGACATATGTCTCAACAAATGTTTTGAGATTAGACATACCCATTGAGGTGTGGAATTGCATTGTTTATGCACATAGAGTAGGGTGTAAAAAGAAACCTCCATTAACATCTTATAAGTACTACACTACATTTCTATTGACTGCAGGTGTATATCCCCTACATGTATTATTACACTAGGCAACATGCATTAGGTTGTGTAAAGGGTTTGGCTAGTTCATTATATACCTGACCTATATCTGACATACTAACTGTCCAAGATGCAGATGTTACTGCTACACAGTTCTATTTTTTATATATATTTATGTATCTACATATCTGGATGTGTTCACATGACATTTTCAGTTAATTTCTACAGAACCCTACATTTCAAGTAGCATGCTCACATTTCTGGGGAACACATTGACAAGCTACTCCTGTGCCAGATTTACCTATGCATGCCAGCCATTTACCGACTGTTGAGGACTGTATATATGCTTCACAGCTACTGGCACTTCCTTCATCCACTTTATATGGGACTGCCCAACTGTGGGTTGACAGCACTTAATACAACAGTACTATTTATTTAATGCAAGGGTACAACAACATTTCAAAGTAAGTGACACAGACACACTCCAAGTATTATACCTTTATTAATTACATTACACACTTTTCTACAGGCTTTCTCCTTTATTTGATATTACAGTGCATACGGAAGACTTATTCAAGACATATTATACCTTTAATAATAGGTTACAACACTCTTTTTCAGGCTAGCTCACTTATTTTATATGACAATACATGCAGAGATAGTATTCCAGACTTATTTTACCTTTATTAATGGGTTACTACACTCTATTTCAGGCTCTCTGACTTATTTTATATAACAGTACATGCAGAGAAATTACTCAGGGCATTTTATGGCTGTATTATTGGGCTACAACACTTTTTTCAGGCTCTCTCACATATTTTATGTAACAATACATGCAGAATAATTACTAACCTGCCTGGTGGCACAGCCTTAGCAGCCTATCTGCATAGGCTTGCTGATTTGCAGCACGGACACCTGCAGCTGTGAAGTAAATGAAGGGATATTGAGACATACCTATCCATTATATAGACCATATTAGCATGTCTTACATACTGCATTCCATGGCTACCTACTCAGTAGTGGGGCATCTTGCATGTGACGGGCCTCCTGGATCCATTGGTTCAGTAGGTCCTGCTTCCATCTCTTCAGGTCTTCATGGTGGTGACGGACCTGCTCACCAGTCCGAGGGACACCTGTGGCACTGGTGAGATCATGAGATAACCGGTTCCAAGCCTCTGCTTTGTACTCCATCCCTTTGAACTGGCCCTGCAGGAGTCTAGACTCATGACGGTGGACAAGGAGCCAAACCATGTATTTTGACTCCTCGATGCCCCAGTGTTGCACTCGAAAGCGAGTACCCTCTCCAGCACCAGACATTCTAACTGCAGATGGGAGCTACAATCAGTTATGGCGAGTATTCCTGCCTATGGAGCTTAAATATGCCGCATTTCCCACACTTTTTTGCGATTGGCCATTTTTGAAAATTCTCGGCTGACTGCAGACCTGCTTAGCAATAGTTAATCTACCATTTATAAGTATATGTATGTTAACAGTGGGTGTTTATCCTAAGCTGTCATGGCTTAGTGGTTCAGTACTTTGATTATGGTGCACAGTGTCCCGGGTTCAAACCTTGTCATTGCTTTTTATTTTACTACTGTCCAGATAGGCTAGAGGGTGTGGCTATGTTTAGGCAACTTTGCTTTACATTGCTCCATGTTGCTCCACGTTGCCCTACAGTGCACTGGTTAGCATGGTGCACAGCACCGCGCAAACTTATTGTGCTGGGTAAAGCACTGCTTAGCTATGGGCAACTATATTGCGCTGGGTAAAGTGCTGCTTAGCTATGGGCAACTATATTGCGCTAGGTAAAGCACTGCTTAACTACGGGCAACTAGATTGTGCTGGGTAAAGTGCTGCTTAACTACGGGCAACTATATTGTGCTGGGTAAAGCACTGCTTAGCTACGGGCATTTATATGTCAAGATCCTTCTTACATTTCTATATATACATTTTGTTCACTGATACATAGGCCATTTCAATGCTTTTTAGTAAAATTTTATTCATATATGTCAGGAATTATTTCATATACTAATTTAAAACATAAAACAGAAAGGAGAGTGGTGGGACTCGAACCGTGAATGCCTCCGCTTTGTGCGAAGGCTCTACCACTACGATATTGCGATTGATTTGCATAAACATTTCTTATTATGCTCTTCAATGTCGACATTGCTAACTGCAACTAAGCTATGGGCACGCCTGCTCAAACATGTGCAAATACGGGCAGCTATATCGGGAATTATAAAAAAAAATAAAAGTTTTACATTTTATAAATCTACTGAGGGTTTACAATGTGAGGGAGTGTAGTGTTGGGTATGTAGACATTTGAGCAGACTCGCTCATGTGTGTTGACATTTCACAATTCAGACACTTGCTGGGGCATGGACCTTAGGACTGCTCGGCAGTCAGACACGCCCCCTGCCTTCCTGCATGGTTCGTGTTAGACTTGGAGTGGATTCAGCGTGCCCTCATGAATATGCATGGCATGCTGATGTCATACCGTTCAACTGCAGTTTCTGAGTAAGACTTATTTAGTCTTACATGGAGGATTCGTGAATCCGGGGGAATGTCTATACCGAGAAGTATTCTGTATTGTCTTGGAAGTGTTTTATTGTTTTATGACTTCTAGAATCTGCAAAGATCTGAAGGAAAGACCTTGTAAATGTATTTTCACAGGTAGATGCTAAATACCGCTAGCTTTCAGCAGTGGGGTTTTACCTGGGATAAAGTCAAATGACAAGAAATGATGTCATTCTGCAGGCTATACCAGCAGTAGTATTTGAGATATTAATTTAAGAACTCTCTGAGAGAGTCTGAGCAGTCTGTATTTTGTCTTTGACCTGACAACATCATCTAGAGGATCTATTCACCATATCTTCCTTGCTGCTCTAATTAAGTGTACTAGGTTATAGTAATTCTCTTACATATAGTCAGGAATATAGCAAAGCTTAATTTAGATGTTTTTCTTTATGTATTTGAGACTGTCCTGCAATGTTGTTTTAAACACTTTCTGTGATTTTGAACTCTGATGTTGCTGTAAATGTGTATTTAGTATTGTCTTGTTCTTTTATTATTTATTATTAAATATATGTAAACTTTTCATTGTGGCTGGTCTGTCTAGAAATATTTAAGCTCTGAGAGTACTTATATATTTATTTGGTGACACTGTGTAGGCCACTCCTAATAGCCTTCCTCTTGGTCACACTACCATTTGTATTGATAGTAAGATTACACAGTAAGATTGGACACCCCTTATTAAGGGTCTTAAAGTAGCTGATAAGAGTTGCCTGGTGGTAGTGATAACTACCTTATAGTATGGGCAAACAGGGGCATAGCTAGTAAACCTGTGCCAGCCTTTCCCAGGTGTGTGTGTAAATCAAATCTCAAAGAGCGCATGTGTCAGCTACTTGGGCAGGTACAAGAAGTACTGGTTGGACAAAGAGTGTGCTGTAGGTTTGGTCTGGCCACTCAGCTGAGATCTCAACTCTAGAGCTGTGCCAGTGAGGAATCTTATTGGGGATCTGGAAAAAGAAGGAGAAACCAGCCCCGGACTGGGTGTGGTCACAGCATGCTCTTAAGGGAAATTCCACTTGATGCAGAAAGCTGCATCTGGAAATACTGTGTGTGTTTACCTGTCATCCTCCCAATGTATGTCCCCAGTGATACTAGTGGTGAGGATTGAGGTTCCTTGGTTACCAGTTCAGTAGTGGCCACATCACACAGCTAACCAGTAGTCAAGTTTGTGGTTGAACGGGGTCATTGAGGAGTACTGCTTCACACACAGTGGCAGCCTGTTATAGAGGAGTGTGAATCACTATGAGATGTATCTGTGTCCCTAGCATGTTCTGTTTATGTTTATATTTTATGTTCTGTTTCACAGGCTAGGTTTAGAACCCTGGGGCAAATTATAGTTGCCCCATTTGAATTGCAGATATCCATCATTTCCAGAAGGGCAGGGTCTGAGACTGCTTTGCATGGCACTTATAGGTCACCTCTCAGCAGTCTGCATGATAGCGAGTACAGTGACAAGTATGTCAGCTTTCCATGTATGTCATATTTATAAGCATGGGAGTCTCCTAGGAACAATCCTGTGTTTTCTTCAATTGCTGCATGTGTCTTGTGAGCTACAGAGATATGTGAGCAGTGTTCTCTATTATTGGTGTGATAAGGGTAGAGTACAGCAGAGGTATGACTACCCTGGTCTTGCATGTGATGTCCATATGTATCATGTACGCAATGCAGATTGCATGTCTCACCACTAGGTTCATAGGTTCATAGGTAGGTACTAGGCTATTGGCCCTAGGGTCTATATAAGCCTAGCCAAATGGTACCCTGGCTTTTGCCACCCATTAACATTATTTTCCTGTGCCCCTGTCAAGCAGAGCCACATAAGTGATCCCTGGGGTGAATTTCCTATCTCCCATCCAGTCACCAAGATTTTTCTTGAAGAGTGCTAATGAGGAGCTTTCTTTGATATAGATAGGTAGTTTGTTCCAGAGTATGGGAAGTCTCTGCAAAAGGAATCTATCCCTCCAGCATGTTCTGTTTATTGCGGTGACAAAGTTTAGGTCCCTAGAGTGTGTAGCTCGAAGGGATTGGGATTTCTTTAAGTGGCGCATGTCCAACAGCTGTGGGTTTGACATAGCTTTGTATGTTAGGCAGAGATCGCCTCTGAATAGGCGATATGTGACAGAGTAAAGTTGGGTTTTTTGAGATGGTCTACGTAGGGCATCTGTTTGAGGCCAGTAATCCTCTTTGTGAGTTATTTCTGTGGCCTTTCCAGTTGTTGTAGATGTCTTGTGAGGTACATATCAAAAGGAGCGTTGTACTCTATAATGGGTCTAATGAGTGATGAGTAGAGGGGAACAATGACCTCTTTTTTCCTGGATTAGAAACCTTTTTTGATGAGGTGTGCTATGTAGAAGGATTTCCTGACTACTGTGGTGATGTGATTATCAAAGGAGAGACTACTGTCCACCTGTGTCCCAAGGTCTCTTATCACACTTTCAGTGTTAAGTAGACTACCGCCTATGTGGTAGTTCATGGGTCCAAAGTTTTTACCAAAAGGGATGACAATGCACTTTTTGGCATTGATCTTGAGGCCATGGCTTTGACACCAGACATCTGTCTCAGTGAGGCCCTTTTGTAGGATGTCCACATCATTAGGAGTTTTGATTATGGCTCCTAGTTTGCAGTCATCTGCGAACTTTGTTAGCCAAAGACCTTCTGTGTTAGCCTGTACTTCAGAAAAGTAGATACCAAACAGGAGAGGACCTAGGACTGAACTCTGTGGTACTCCACTTGTCACTGGTCTGAAGTTGGATTTAGAGTCTGCTACTTTCACAGTGTGGGTTCTGCCAGTGAGCCAGTTGGTAACCCATCTTGTGACATAGGGATTTATACCTAGTTTAGTGAATTTATCTATAATTCCATTCCAGAGTGGGGGATTGTGTTGAAAGCCTTTCCGAGATCTAGATAGGCTGTGTGGACCACCTTACCCTCATCTATGGCTCTGGTGACTGCTTCAAAGAAGTCTGTCAGGTTTAGGAGACAAGATCTGCCTTTTACAAACCCAAACTAGGTAGGGTCCAGTGTTTGGAGATTACCAATGTCATTGTTTATATAAGTTCCATGATGATACGTTTCATAGCCTTGCAGACCAGGCTTGTCAGGCTAACAGGGTGGTAGTTCCTGGAGTCCGTGGTGGCTCCCCCTTTGTGGAGTGGGATAACCATTACTGTGCACCATTAAGTGTGCACAAAGCCTGAGGTGAGGCTATGATTGAACACGGTACTTAGGTAGGGTGCCAGTTCATTCTGTAGTTCATGTAGAACACAGCCTGGGATGTTGTCAGGTCCCATGGATGCTGTGTTCTTGGCTTTGGAGAGTGTGTTTTTTACCTGTGCAGCCATGATTACATGAACTTTGCATTTTTCTGGTATAGAGATGGGCTGTTTAGGCGGTGAGAAAGGGGTAAGGTTAGCACTGAACCTATCTGCCAGGATGTTGGCAATATCAGTTGGTTCTGTATATTTAGTTCCATTGTGCTGTAACTCAGAGCAGATCTGAGTGTTTCCATTGAGATTCTTGGCATAACTATAGAATGCTTTGTGGTTGTCTTTAGAATCAGTGGTGATTTTGTTTTCATAACTAGCTTTGGAGGATTTTATGAGGGATCTCAGCTTCTTACTGAAGCTAACCATGGAGTTCCTCCAATCATGGGATTTTACTCTTTTTTGCAGGAGTTTCTTTCTTCTGTTGTAGAGTTTATGTATGGCAGGGGACCACCAGATTGGCTTCCTTTTTTTGGAGGATAGCATCTTGGTTCTGTTAGGGATTGCACGATCCATGCACTCGTGTAACTGCTTATAAAGTGCATTTGTATAGGATTCAGCAGTTGTACCTCTATTGTCCGTCAGCATGGGTATCGTGAAGTTTTCCACTTCTGTCTTAAGAAGCATGAAGTTGGCTTTGGAAAAATTTTTTACTGTGGTTTCCCTATTGGAGGGTGCAGGTGGGATGTGGATGTCTAGTGTGATTAGCTTGTGGTCGGATCTGACCAACGAGGAATTGACCTCTGCTGTGGAACATGTTGGTAATGACCAGGTCTAGGATATTGCTGCCCCTGGTGGGTGTGTGGTTAAGTTGATCCAAGGTGCTGGGATTTCTGAATTCCAAAAAACATTGAGCACAAGAGTTGGTACATGAGTATTTTTCCCAGTTAATGGTGGGGTAGTTGAAATCACCCATTATTAGGGTGTTAGGATGTACCCTAATATTTTCCAGTGTATCAAGAAATGAGTGGGAATCCTGGGGCATGGTGGGGGATCTGTAGCAAGCTATAATTTGGATTGCGGTCTTGCCCAGAGTTAGTTGCACATGGATAATCTCAGATGCATTATGCTGAGCAACTAGCCTGGAGGTGTGGATATCCTTAATGAATATGGACATGCCTCTGCCTTTAGTGTTTCAGTCCAGATTAGGTAGCCAAAAGGTGTGGTATGAATTATAGCCTGGTAATGCAGGGATGCTATCTGGAGCCTTGAACCAGGTCTCTGTCACTGCACAGATGTCGTTCTCCATTTTAAGGAGTGCCTCAAGTGAGTACATTTTGAGGTTTAGACTTCTAGCATTAAGTAGCATTACCCTCAGATTTTGCTTGCTTGTACCTGTTATGGTGGTGAATTTGTCATTTGAGCCTTGCCTAAAAAAGGCACTATAGTGGTGGCAAGAGCCTTAGCCAGTATCCGGAATCCCAAGGGTGACAGGTGCAGGCCAGCTCTAGCAAAGCATCATGGTTTGTCAATCATGTCATCCCTGGCAGATAGATACTGGATCCCCTTAGAATGACACCAGAACCTTAGCCAATTGTTGAAGTCAATCATTTTGTTTATGGGCACATAATGACAATAGGAAAACCTCTGGCTGCAATGATGAAAGTGTAGATTGCTATCAACATGTGTTCCCAAGTCTCCTAATACTGTGTTTGAACTTAGGGGGGTTGCTACATATATCATAATTAGCAGGGGTATTTCATTGACAAAACTGACAAATAGTCATTGCATTCTTATAGTTCAGTCCATGAGTTTTTCATCATCAATGATCTGTGTCAGCCCCTACTGTAATATGTTACCACCACTGGGGGACTCTATATGAGTGCATCCCATTAATAGCCATCTACAAAGTTGGTAAACCACACACCATGTATTGTTGCTTGTGCTTCATGGAAGTATTCCCAAAAAAGTTGAGGGCCTTGTGACAAACCGAAATGCTGCCAGCATAGATAGCTGGAATTTTGTAAATAATTATATGTCACTTGAAAATATTAATATGATTTATATAGAAATGTGACACTGCCAGCCCAACTATCTGGAATTTTGTAGGTAATCATACGTCATTTGTGAATAGTAATATGATGTATAGGTTTGTCTTACAAATGTAAGAGAACTATATGTTATGTGGATATTAAACTACTGGTGCAGAAGTGTGTGCTGAACTGTATGTTATATACTGAGTTTCAAGAATGTAACCACTGTGTACCCTACTGAAAAAGAACAGAAATGTATATAAACTATATGCCTATGCAAATGTATGTTTTGATGGCAGAGGATGAAACATACAGAGTTAACTTGAAAACCCTCAAGAAAATAAGTTGAAAAGCAAAGAGTTTTATGACTGTGTTTCAGTGTAGCAAGCAGACACAATGTCCACAGCCAGAGGTTTTCCTATTGTCTTGAAACAGAAATAATTACTAGGTTTAAAATGTAAAGCATTTTTATTGCTCTGTGACTTCCTAGCAGTTGCACATCTGAAAGATAGGTATTTTTGACACCGAGATGCTAAATTCTAAGTATCTGTTTAGCCTGGGAACTGGGGACAGGTGACAAAGAGTGATGTCATCCAGCTGACCCAGCAGTAATATGTATTATTAATTTAAGAACTATCTCAGAGAGTGAGTCTGGGCATTTTGTATCTGTCTTTGGACCTGGAAACATCCATCTCCAGCACTTCTGCCTTGCTAATAGTAAGTAACTAGAGTACAGTGATTTCTCTTGGAGATAAATAGGAATATAGTAAGATTAGTTTAGATGTTTTCTGTATTTATTTGTGACTGTCCTTCAATGTTGTTTTAAAATACTTCCTGTGATTCTGAACTCTGAAGTGACTGTCTCTGTTATTGAGTATTGTCTTGTTCTTTTATTATTTATTATTAAATATATTTAAACCTTTTAATTGTGGCTGATTTGTTTAGAGATATTTAAACTCTTACAGTACTTGGATATGTATTTGGTGACACTGTGTAAGCCACTCCTAAATAGTCCTGAAAGTCTTGGTCACACTTACCATTTGGATAATAGTAACATCACACAGTAGGATTGGTCACCATTTGGAAAGGGCCTTACAGTAGCTGATAATGACTGGTTAGTGGCAGTGATAACTACCTTATAGTCTGGGCAGAAGGGGACATAGCTAGTAAACTTGTAGCAGCTTTCCCCAGGAGTGTCTGTATATTTGTATTTAAATTAAATTTCAAAGTGCGTGTGTCAGCTACTTGGGTGCTGCAGGTTTTGGCTTGACTGCTTGACTGAGATCTTAACCCTATAGCTGTGCCAGCAGAGGGTCTTATTGAGGATCCGGAGAGAGAGAGGGACAAACCAGCCCCAGACTGACTGTGATCTCTGTGTACTGTTAAGGGAAATTGTACTTTACTGTGTGTACTTGTCATCCTCTCAATGTGCACGTCCCTCACTGGTGCTAGTGGTGAGGATTGAGGCTCCTTGATTACTGGGCCAGTGCAGGGGCATCACATATAAATTGTTTGGCAGTGATGGGATAGCAACATCATATATTAATCGGTTGATAGTTGTGAGATAGCCACATCACATATTACTTGGCTTGTAGCGGTGTGGATATTGAATTCCTGTAGCCTGTGTACAGTGGTCACTGAAGTTATTTGTATTCTCAATCAGCCACGCAGTGAACATTCAGAATCCATATCATAATTGTTTTATTTATTTTTTTGTTAGTTTAGTTAGTCAGGAGAGTAGGCAAGCATGTCAGCAGAGGAGTATGGCAAGCTGACAAGGAGCCAGTTGGCTGAGATGTGCCAGTCTAAAGGACTGGTACATGCCAACCTGACTAAAGCAGACATAATTGCAGCTTTAGTCACAGCTGCATCGCAAAATAGTAACCAGGAGGACAATCACACTGGCCTTGGAGATGTACACCTCTCAGAGAATGAACAGCTCAACCTTTCCACAGAGGACGTAAAAATCCATCTGGAGTTAGAGACTTGAGTTGGAGATCAAGCATTTGGAAATAGAAGCAGCAGAGAGATTGAGACAACTAGAGACTGAGGAAAATGAGAAACTGCAATGTCTCAGGCTCAGGAGAATGAGAGGCAGAGGCAACATGAAAAAGAGATGCTGGATCTTCTCCATAGTCATGGAAGTAATGGGGAAGGGAGTAACCAAACTCCAGAAGCAACAAAGGTCAATAAATGTCTTACACAATTTACGGAGGGGATAATTTTGTTAGTTTCATTCATATGTTTGAGAGGGTATGTAAACAATATAATGTTGACCAAAGGGCTCTGGGAACAATTCCTGACCCCCTTACTCCATGGTAAAGCTGTAACTATTCTTTCCAAACTGTCTGATAATGACTGTTTAAATTATGTTGTAAAGAACTTTTTGCTAGAATTTTTTAAGTTAATGCCTAAAGCTTATAGGAAAATATTTAGTGAGCAGAGAAGCAAGGCAGATGAAAGTGTGTGAGAACATGTTGCTGAACTAAGCACTTATTTTCATAGGTGGGTGAGTGGATGTCGGGTCACCACTTTTAAAGGGCTGGCAGACCTGTTGGTGAGGGAACAAGTCCTTAGCACTTTGCCTGAAGACATGATAATCTGGTTAGCTGATAGACAATGTACTACTGCAGATGAGTTGGGGAAGAAAGGAGGCCTATAGCTAGCAAGCAGAGCATCACTGCACAGGAAAGGGACACCCAGTGCTGTTCATGGGTCTAAGGGAGCACATGGTGGTCAGCCCAGACTGCCCCAACAGAGTCCACCAGTAGCAGGGGAAGCTACTAGTCCAGGTACATGTCCAGCACCAAGTGTTAAAGATTTTAAATGCAACCAGTGGGGCCATATAGCATACAGATGTCCTTAGAGTCAAGGTGGGGAACTAAGGTGGGAGAGCCAGTAAGTGGGAATGACAAAATGGCAGCAGTAAGTTGTCTCAAGACAACAAAGGAACCAGACTACCACCCTGCAGTTGTCCTGATAGGGAATGATTTTGATAATGCAGTACCATGTGTGCATGCAGTTACACACAGTCAGGCTTGGAGACAAGCATGTGGGTTGGGTAGCCTGGGGAAACCCAGACAGACTGCACACTTGCAGCCAAGACTGGTGAGGTGGTTACTTCAGAGAGGAAGCTACCCTGCAGCAGTGAGACTGAAGGTGAGCCACAGCTGCTTGTGAGTACTGATGTTCCCTTGGACAGAGTGACTGCAAGGGCAGGGGTGAGTAGTAGTACTCAGGCTGACAGTGAGGCACTGCTGTCAGAGGATGCCAGACTTCCTGTGGAAGGGGAGCTGGGAAGGGTTACAAGTAGACAGTTGAGACTGGTTCAGCTTTCAGACCCTACATTACAAGGCCTGTGGGAGGTAGCTAGTGAGGCACCTGATTCTCAAAGGAAAGGTAATCAGTATACTGGGACAAAGGGTTACTGTACAGAGAGTGGAACCCTGAAGGAGGACTAGAGGGTGAGAGAATACAGTAGTTGGTTGTGCCCAGGGCCTACCATCTGGCACTTCTAGCCATAGCCCATTATATTCCCTTTGCAGGTTATATGGGCATAAAATGTATGAAGAGATGTATTATGCAGAACTTCTATTGGCCTGGGTTTTCCAGAGATGTAACAGAGTACTCAAGGACCTGTGAGCATTGCCAAAAGGTAGGCAAGGTAGGAGATAAGATGAAAGCTCCTTTGATGCCTTTGCCTGTAATTTAGGAGCCATTTCAGAGGGTAGCTATGGATATTGTGGGGCCTCTAAGTACCCCAAGTTCCACAGGGATAATGTATAGCCTAATGGTAGTAGATTATGCTACCAGATACTATGAGGCAGTGATTCTGTCCTCCATTGAGGCAGAAAATGTGGCAAATGCTTTATTAGACATGTTCAGCAGGGTAGGTTTTCCAAGAGAAATACTGACTGACAGAGGTGCAAATTTCATGTCAGACCTGCTGGCTTGTCTGTGGAAGTACTCTGGGGTGAGGCACCTAAAGACCACCCCCTACCATCCCCAGATGAATGGTCTTGTTGAGAGGTCAAATTCTACACTCAAGATGATGGTACAGGCCTTTACAGACCAGTTTAAGAGAGACTGGGACAAATATATGCCCCATCTGTTGTTTGCTTACATTGAGGTGCCCCAGGAATCCACAGGTTTTTCACCCTTTAAGTTACTGTTTGGGCATAGGGTGAGGGGACCTATAGATTTGATTTGAGATGAGTGGGAGGGTGAGTGTGAATCCCACAAGGAGTCTGTTGTGGCATATGTCCCAGACCTCAGGATGACACTCAGTGAACTCATGGGCTTTGCCCAGGAGAAACTGGCAGACGCCCAACAGCAGAAAAAGGTCTGGTATGAGATGAATGCTTGAGCTAGAGGGTATGCAGTAGGATAGCAGGTAATGTTTCTCATTTCTGTCAGACACAACAAGCTGCAGGCAGCCTTGGTGGGACCCTACAAGGTAGTAAGGAATGTCCGTGATATTAACTGCATGGTAGAACTGCTAGGCAGGGGCACAAATTGTATCATGTTAACATGATGAAACTTTACCATGATAGGGAGGCCCTTGTGCTGAGTATTTGCAGTACAAGGCAGGAGGGGTCTGAGGGGAATCTATGGCTACAGGGAGCCAGCCAGGGAAATTCCAAATTACTATGGTGGAGCCTAGGGTTGCAGGCATATGATGGGACAATACAGCACTGTACTGTGGTCAGCAATGCCAAGACACCTGGAATCTCAAGGCAGGGAATGAGGTTAGGTATTTCCAAATAGGCTCAACCCTCTCAAGCAACATTTCTCATGGGTCACTTGAAAAACTAGCTTGAGTTCTTTTTCGGGGAGAAATGCAATAAACCAAAATGCTGCCAGCCCAGCTAGCTGAAATTTTGTAAATAATTATATGTCATTTGAAAATATTAATATGATTTATACAGAAATGTGACACTGCCAGCCTAGCTATGTGGAATTTTTTAGGTAATCATATGTTATTTGTGAATAGTAATATGATCCATAGGCTTGTCTTACAAATGTAAAAGAACTATATGGTATGCGGATATTAAGCTACCAGTGCAGAAGTGTGCGGTAAACTGTTTTTTATGTCCTGAGTTTCAAGAATGTAAACACAGTGTACCCTACTGGAAAAGAATAGAAATGTATATAAACTCTATACCTATGCAAATGTATGTTTTGATGGTAGAGGCTGGAACATACAGAGTTAACTTGCAAACCCTCAAGAAAATAAGTTGAAAAGCAAAGAGTTTTACAACTGTGTCTCAGTGCAGCAAGCAGACACAATGTCTACAGCCAGAGGTTTTCCTATTGTCTTGAAATAGAAATAATTACTAGGTTTAAAATGTAAAGCATTTTTATTGCTCTGTGACTTCCTAGCAGCTGCACATCTGAGAGATTAGTATTTTTGGCAAAGAGGTGCTAAATTCTAAGTATCTGTTTAGCCTGGGAACTGGGGTCAGGTGACAAAGAGTGATGTCATCCAGCTGAGCCAGCAGTAGTGTGTATTATTAATTTAAGAAGTATCTCAGAGAGTGAGTCTGGGCATTTTGTATTTGTCTTTGGACCTGGAACATCCATCTCCAGCACTTCTGCTTGCTAATACTAAGTAACTAGAGTACAGTGATTTCTCTTAGAGATAGAATGGAATATAGTAAAATTAGTTTAGATGTTTTCTGTATTTATTTGAGACTGTCCTGCAATGTTGTTTTAAAATATTTCCTGTGATTCCGAACTCTGAAGTGACTGTCTCTGTTATTGAGTATTGTCTTGTTCTTTTATTTGTTATTAAATATATTTAAACATTTTAATTGTGGCTGGTTTGTTTACAGATATTTAAGATCATAGAGTACTTGCATATGTATTTGGTGACACTGTATAGGCCACTCCTAAATAGCTTTGAAAGTCTTGGTCACACTTACCATTTGGATAATAGTAACATCATACAGTAGGATTGGTCACCCTTTGGGAAGGAACTTATAGTAGATGATAAAGAGGTGGTTGGTGGCAGTGATAACTATCTTATAGTCTGGGCAGAAGAGGGCATAGCTAGTAAACCTGTGCCAGCCTTTCCCAGGAGTGTTTGTGTGTTTGTATATAAATCAAATCTCAAAGTATGTGTCAGCTATTTGGGCAGGAACATGAAGCACTGGTTGGGCAGAGAGGGTGCTAGAGGTTTTGGCTCAACCAGTCAGCTGAGATCTTAACCCTATAGTTGTGCCAGTGGGGAATCTTATTGGAGATCCGGAGAGAGAATGAGAAACCAGCCTCAGACTGACTGCGATCTCTGTTTGCTCTTAGGGGAGATTGTACTTTACAGTGTGTGCACTTGTCATCCCCCCAATGTGCATGTCCCTCACTGGTGCTAGTGGTGAGAATTGAGGCTCCTTGATTACTGGGCCAGTGCAGGGGCATCACAGGCCCATCACAGATCCTTGTAGTAGTCCACTGGTGAGTGTGCTAGTGGTGAAGGTGCAGTCCCCAACTTTGACAGTGTGCATTCTGTCATTGTGCCAGTTGGCTATCCATCTAGCACTGTATGCCCTAATTCCCAGATGGGAAATCTTTAGTATAAGATATGACTGGGGTATAGTGTTAAAGGACTTGAATAACGCAACATAGGCAGTATGTCATGTTATCCCTCATCCAGGTCTTTGGGGTTACTATCCAAGAAGTCCACAAGGGTCAATAAGCAAGATCTACTCTTGGCAAAACCAAAATGGGAAGGGTCAAGAGTGGTGAAGGTCACTTCTCTCCCTGTGCATATGGTCCATGCTGATGCCTGTAGCAGCCTTGCAGATAAGGTTTTTAGGTGTATGCATCAGTAGTTGTAGTTCTACATGTTACCAGATTGACAAGCATTGCATAGCATACAACATTTGATATTACATTTTGTAGTGTGATTGATATATGTGTGGAAAAATTACTGAGATTCAAGGGTTGTAACACTTGGTAGGGCCAACTCATGGATGTATTTTAAATATATGACATATCATTAGGCAGGGTTCTTGTTTTGTAATGCTTCCACATGTAATTTCATGTCATACAAAGAAAATGGACAGTAAGCAGAAATACAGAAAAATATATACATTTCCATAGTGGGCCGAGCACTGGGTTTGCGGGACAGTTAGCAAAGTGCATACACATTCAAGATATCCTTGTTTGCTTGTAGCTAAGCAGTGTGCAAACATAAGCCACATTGCTAAAGTTTGACAGCAAGGATTAAGGGTAGGAAACACACCTGCTGCTTAAATGACTCCATGGCAGCAATATGTTAATGCATTGATACATTCCTTTTTTTGGGCCAGATGGAACTGGATTGGGATACAGGTATATCTAATACTTTAAAATACTTTTCATTACAGAATGATAATGGAATGACATGAATTATTTATATGAGATATGTTGCTGTGTGTTTGCATAGTACAGATAGGTAAGGCAGCATTGTTGGCAGCAGCTGGAGCTTTTGCTGCTGCTCACCTCTGTACAAACATGGATCACAAAAAGTAAAGGGATTCATTGTTTCTCCAGCATTGTTAAAGTCTGATAGTATTCAGTCTGCGGTATACAACTGCTACTTAAATGAGTCTGTGGCAGCAGGTGCTAATTCACTGAATGCAAGGATACATTCCTTTTTGGAGCCAGATGGTACTGGATTCAAATACAACTGACTGTAACACTTTTAAGTTCTTTCTTATTATCATTGCTGTATGTTGATGCATGATGTGCACCATCAGGCAATAATGCATTAAAGAAAATAAAATTGGGAAGTTAAGACAATGGCGAAATGGAGAGCAAGCAGAGGAAAGAACAAATGGAAAGCAATACAGGAATGTGCAGGAGAAAGGGAGGAAAGAACCATAGCTATCTATTTCTTCATCAGTAAAAGCTGATAATATAGGCAGAATATTAGTTGAATTTGGACTGTCACCTCCAGAGAGAGAGGGGTGACCCCACCATAATCACATTGTATAGCTAACTGGAGTGAATCAAGTGTGCTTTTTTTTTTTTTTTCGAGAGAGGAATGTTGGGGGGAAGGGACATAGGTATGGCTGAGTCTGGTAAGTTGGGCAAGTGAGGAAACAAATGCAGGCAGACAAGACACACAAGACAAGATACAGGGATGGTGATGGACACAAGAGTTTGGTGGACACCATGGATGAGGTGAGGGTGGAACATCCAGGTCTCATGGATGTCAAGCTGGTTGACAGTGAGAATTGAGTGTTCATCACTGTCACCTCACTCTGCCACTGGCTGGAGCACTCAGCATCTGGTTCTGCTCCTCCTGGTCCTACTTAAAATTAGCAAGAGCAGCCCCTCTATCCAGTGTAGGCATGTATCAGCTGTGCAGTGTACAACCCTATGCACCATCCCTGGCAGTTCAGCAATGGTGATAAACTCACCTCCCCTGCCACTGATCCAGGAGAGAACCACTGGCCTATCCTCCAGGGCATAACTACCTGAAGGGGCAGGTAGTGCAGGGGTAGCAGATGTGGTGCTGCCAGGTGGGCTCCCAGATGTGATGGGCAGCAGTGCCATGGCCAATGGAGCTGGGGCATGTGGATCCTGTGGGGCAGGCCTATGTTGCTGTGCTGTGGAGCAATTTGTGATGCAGTACACATGGTTGACATGAACATGAATTGACAACACATAATGAAACAAAACAATAACAAAATATAAATAAATATATAAATAAATAATAAAGAGATAACATTGGGATGACAGAAAAAAAAGATAGCATTAGTACCTTCATATGTAAGATGCAATGCATTAATACAATTATTTGACTCTATTATCTTAATCTTTACTCTTAGGTCTACCACATCCTAACAGATAATGTGTTACTCTTCGACTATCAGCTCCTATCAGATGCACACTATAATACAAACTGCAGGAAGTAGTCCTTTACATGTGCATATGTTGCACATATGTGTGTTCCAGTTATCAATATTAAAGTTTAGAGCTTGGCATGTGTGCCACTGGTATAGAGCTTTTACTTTAAACCTTTATGTTACACATAATTGAAGAATTAACAGTTATTGTTTAGTTGGGAAATGTGGTATTGGAACCCATCACTTCTGACTAAAGTCTAATATTGCACTTTTGGTTTGTGCTACAGATTAATACATGCATACTTGCTTTTACAGTTGGAATATGCATGCTACATTTGATACAACTGTATAAAATACCAAGCAAGCTAGCTTTAACTTTTAATGGTGCAATAACAGTACTCTTCTGCATACATACTACATTCCTCCCTCATCCTCGCTAATCTAATTGCATGGATTGTAATATTGTACTCCTTCTCAGTCGCAGTTGTGAAAAAAACAGCACAGAATAACATTACCATTATGAATACCAACCTTGTCTATATTCAGCTTTTAAGGCTTACACATCTGTGGGATGCCCTCCATCCTAAATTCCTTAAACCAAGCATCAAGGATGCCCCTCTTCCTCCATCGGAGTACACTGTAGTGGTGTCTAAACTGTTTACCAGTGCG
Source organism: Protopterus annectens (assembly GCF_019279795.1). Classification (NCBI taxonomy): domain Eukaryota; kingdom Metazoa; phylum Chordata; order Ceratodontiformes; family Protopteridae; genus Protopterus; species Protopterus annectens. The sequence continues at coordinate 720,352,822 of NC_056729.1, forward strand.
AGATACCAGTGACACTGGTCACAGCTCGAGTCAAACTATCACAAGCATCTGTCTTAAACTGGCTCACAAAATAGTCCTCCTGCACCAGACTGGCACTGTGTTCTTTCACAAGACTACAACAAAAATCTTGGACTTCTGGACACCCACTCTCTGAGCCGTAAATCTCAGATCCTCTTCACGAATGCTTGCTATGTCTACTACAGATCAAGAGCAATGGAGACTGATGGTTTCCTGCCAGTTTCCAGTTATCACGTTTACTGGGAATGTGCACACTGGTTTGAAAATGGTGGGTAAGTTATGGGCAACAGTAGCAAGCAATGCAATTTCAAGGTTATTTGACATGCAGGCAGTTATGCACATGTCTTACTCAAATATGAAGGTCATGCCACTCTAGATAGAGGAAATATGCTTACAGGAATATAGTAGACATTATACTCACAGTCATACATTTGATAATAAATGGGCAAAACATAGATGAAAAATAAGTAAACAACTGACAGAGTATTAGTGTTGCAGCCCTCATACTTATAAAAATTAGTATCAGCTACACTATATGTCAAGTGTTATAAGTGAGAGTGACTATAAAGGGAAGTGGAACAACATTAAAAGTGTATGGAATATGCTGTATTCAAGCTCAGGACTATGTGTATGGCAGTTCCACACTTACACCTCTTGCCACAAGAAGGTTGAAAAAACACTTGTCTATGTTTCAGTTCATTGCTATAAACTGCAATGTCACAACAGTAAAACAGACTTTGCACACACTGAACTAGAACTCCAGACTATCTGGACTCCAGCACTGCACTTAACACCTGCTGCCACAGGATTAGTTGCATGATGTTCATATTAAGTATTACTGCCCATTTCTTGTGTATGACATGACATTACATATGGAAACATTAAATAATAAAGGCAATATCTCACACTATGTCACATATTACAATACAGCCATGTGTTGCCCCCCCCACCCCCACCCACCCAAGTACTGCAACCCTGGTGTCGCAGTACTTTTTCCAGACATATATCACCTACACTACAAAAAGTAATATCAAATGTTGTGTCATATGCAATGCACATCACTCTGGTAACATGCATAACTACAATTATTGACCCATAATCTTAACAAGCCTTATTTACAAGGCTAGGGAAGGGATCAGCATGGAACTTATCCACAGGGACATAGGTGACCTTCAACATACTTGAGTTGACCCAAGTTGTGTTTGTCAAGGATAGATCTTGCCCACTGAACATTGTGGGCTTCTTTGATATTGACCCCGAAAGACCTGGATGACAGATAATAGGCTATACCGCCTACGTTCAGTTATTCTAGCCAAATGGTTAAGGTGTTTGCCTTACAAACACAAGGTGCAGGGTTTGAGTCTCACAAGGGATAATTGGCTAGGCTTAAAATGGCTCATAAGGGCAGCTAGTCTAGGACTAATCTATGAACCTATGAACCTATGAACCTATTCAAGACCTTTGACAACATTCCCCATTCATGTCTCATAGTGAAAATGTCCCATCTGTGAATTAAGTCATACAGTACTACCTGAATATCCAACTCATTCACCAACAGAACACACACACTATCAAAGTTGGGAACTGCACTCCTGACTAGCCACTTACCAATGGAATACACCAAGGATCTGTGCTTGGCCCTCAACTGTGTGTTAACTACTTCCCTAAAGTTCAGGCAACAGTAGGTGGCCTGTGGTTTATCATGTTTACAGATGACTGTTAATTGGACGCAGTCATATAGATTGCCCAAATGATGGTAACATATTACAGAAGGGACTGACAGACACAAATGGTTGGTGCCATACTCACAGACTGAAGCTTACAGCAAACAATGCCTCATTGTCCCCTTAGCCAGTGAAGTACATCTGCTAATTATGATATACATAGCACCCCTCTCAGCTCAAACACAGTGTTGTGAGACTTGGAAACACATGTTCATAGTCTGTAGTGGTGAGACACACATTCTGCATTGAGCACATCATACACATGGACATCACATCCAAGACCAGGGTAGTCATACCTCTGCTATAGTCTACCCTTATCACACCAATAATGGAGTACAATACTTACAACTCTCTGTAGCTCACCAGACACCTATGACAATTGCAGATACCACAGGGTTGTGCCTGGGAGACTCCCAAGCCTACAAACATGAGATACATGGAAATACTAATATACCTGTCACTGTACTCGGTATCACACAGGCTGCTGAGAGGTGACCTATGACTGCCCTGCAGAGCAGTCTCTGACTCTGCCCTTCTAGAAATGATGGATATCTGCAATTCAAATGAGGCAACTATAATTTGCCCCAGGGTTCTGAACCTAGCCTGTGACATAAATGTAACATGCTGAGGAAACAGATGTATCCCACAATGATTCACACTCCTCTGTAATAGACTCCCCCTGGGTGCAAAGCAGTGCTCCTCAATGACCTTGTTCAAGCACAACCTTAACTACTGGTTGGGTGATTGTAAAGTAACCGCTGGGGTGGCACCTATATCCCTCATAGTTAGGCCCAGTTGTTGCTGCTCAGAAAATTGCTCTGCTAACAACAACCATCTAAATAAGCTTAATAAGGGCACTTGTGTTTTTAAAGTCCTAGGCTTCAATTGCCTCATGCATCCTGACAACCATGAACTCCTAAAACTTACAAATACAATATGTGACACCTGTAACTCTACAATGAATCTAGAATAAATGTTCTCTCTCTCTCAGGTAACAACAAACCAGATATCAAAAAGGTTGCCACACTTCACTTCCACAACAAACCAAGTGCACAACACATATCCCCACATACGTAGAAGTAGTCATTGGAACATTACCAAAAGAGCAGAGACCTCACAAATGCAAATCTTCTGCACACATTACAGTCTGAATGGAACCCACTACACATAAAAACAAATCTAGTATTGTGTCACCTATTAAGGACTTAAGGCAAACCACCTGAAAACCAATGTCTTGGTCATAGGAGAATCCATAGTGAGACACACAGATGTCCCCCTCACCAGATTGTACAAGGAGAAAGTCGCAGGTCAGCTGCATGTCAGGTGCCAGGATCTGCAAAGTCATGCACACTCTCAAGTGTCTCAACAACCACAGTTACATCTCTGTCATACTCCATGTTGGAGTAAATGACTTCAGATATACGTCACTGGACTATATGAAGAGAGATATGAAGAGAGATATGACTGAGCTCTCAGATTATGTGTCCCAGACAGGTATGTCCATATAGCCCTCAGCAGCATTCTACCTTCATGTATGTCCATATAGCCCTCAGCAGCATTCTACCTTCACCCAGGATGATGCTTCAATACAAATAAAAGAATTATTGATTTCAACAATTGGCTTAGCTACTGTTGTCAGTCCGGGGGATACATTGTTTGTCGGCTTGGGATGCTATGGTCAACAGACCACACTGCTTTGCCAGGGATGGTCCTCATGTGCCACCTCTTGCCCGTCTGTTACTGGCAAAGGTACTTGCCTCCCCCACAGTGGCGTTTTTAGGCAATGTTATAAGAATAAAATTCCT